>NC_089208.1:19560963-19860963 GCF_963930695.1 Labrus bergylta | reverse complement strand
CCACAACCGAAAAGAATCAACTGACACAGTTACGCTGCATTCCAACATGTCCCTGTGGATTCTTGACAGCTATCCTGAAACCTCCTCTTGCAAGTCCACATTTCGTGAAAACAAATGTTTTCCCGGAAGGGAAACTACCCAGGACTCACCCATTGCTGGATAAAATGTGCGTGGAACTTGACTGACTTTGAGGAAGAACTGATTTACACTGGTTAAAACTCTCAACGAGTTAGCCAGGAGTCGAACCTAGAATCTTCTGATCCGTAGTCAGATGCATTATCCAGGAGTCGAACCTAGAATCTTCTGATCCTTAGTCAGACGCGTTGTGACATGACCTTTCACAGTGCTGCATGCAAAGGCAATGTGTCTGTACTCTGTAGAACGATCTACTATGATGATCAAAGGACAGGTAGTGTGCATTCTAAAACTATGATGATCAAAGGACAGGAAGTGTGCATTCTAAAACTATGATGATCAAAGGGGAGGCTGGTGAAGCCAAGAGGAATCTCAAACAAGGTATTCTGTTTGCCATTTGTGCCATGACCCGGATTCAAACCGGGATTACTGCAGCCACAACGCAGAGTACTAACCACTAAACTATCACAGCCACACAAATGCCTGAAAGAACAGCTTCTTGTTGTAGAATGTTTTCAGCACTGAATCTCAAATGCATTTGTATCTGAAGACCTTCCTCAAAGTCAGTCAAGTTCCATGCACAGTTTATCCAGCAATGCTGTATGCACTTCCAGGAAAACATTTGTTTTCACAAAATGTGGAGTTGCAAGAGGAGGTTTCAAGATAGCTGTCAAGAATCCACAGGGACATGTTGGAATGCAGCATAACTGTGTCAGTTGATTCTTTTCGGTTGTGGAGAAGTACGAGGAAGAACTGATTTACACTGGTTAAAACTCTCAACAAGCTAGCCAGGAGTTGAACCTAGAATCTTCTGATCTGTAGTCAGATGCATTATCCAGGAGTCGAACCTAGAATCTTCTGATCCGTAGTCAGATGCGTTGTGACATGAGCTTTCACAGTGCTGCATGCAAAGGCAATGTGTCTGTACTCTGTAGAACGATCTACTATGATGATCAAAGGACAGGTAGTGTGCATTCTAAAACTATGATGATCAAAGGGGAGGCTGGTGAAGCCAAGAGGAATCTCAAACAAGGTATTCTGTTTGCCATTTGTGCCATGACCCGGATTCGAACCGGGGTTACTGCGGCCACAACGCAGAGTACTAACCACTATACTATCACAGCCACACAAATGCCTGAAAGAACAGCTTCTTGTTGTAGAATGTTTTCAGAACTGAATCTCAAATGCATTTGTATCTGAAGCCCTTCCTCGTACTTCTCCACAACCGAAAAGAATCAACTGACACAGATACGCTGCATTCCAACATGTCCCTGTGGATTCTTGACAGCTATACTGAAACCTCCTCTTGCAAGTCCACATTTCGTGAAAACAAATGTTTTCCCAGAAGTGCATACAGCATTGCTGGATAAAATGTGCATGGAACTTGACTGACTTTGAGGAAGGGCTTCAGATACAAAGGCATTTGAGATTCAGTGCTGAAAACATTCTACAACAAGAAGCTGTTCTTTCGGTTCTAGGTTCAACTCCTGGCTAGCTCGTTGAGAGTTTTAACAAGTGTAAATCAGTTCTTCCTCATACTTCTCCACAACCGAAAATAGTCAACTGACACAGTTACGCTGCATTCCAACATGTCCCTGTGGATTCTTGACAGCTATCTTGAAACCTCCTCTTGCAACTCCACATTTTGTGAAAACAAATGTTTTCCCGGAAGTGCATACAGCATTGCTGGATAAACTGTGCATGGAACTTGACTGACTTTGAGGGCTTCAGATACAAAGGCATTTGAGATGCAGTGCTGAAAACATTCTACAACAAGAAGCTGTTCTTTCAGGCATTTGTGTGGCTGTGATAGTATAGTGGTTAGTACTCTGCGTTGTGGCCGCAGTAACCCCGGTTCGAATCCGGGTCATGGCACAAATGGCAAACAGAATACCTTGTTTGTGGTTCCTCTTTGCTTCACCAGCCTCTCCTTTGATCATCATAGTTTTAGAATGCACACTACCTGTCCTTTGATCATCATAGTTTTAGAATGCACACTACCTGTCCTTTGATCATCATAGTAGATCATCATAGTTTTAGAATGCACACTACCCAGGACTCACCCATTTACTTTACTGACATTTTCAACATACCGTTCTACAGAGTACAGACACATTGCCTTTGCATGCAGCACTGTGAAAGATCATGTCACAGTGGGCTAGTGGCACAATGGATAATGCGTCTGACTACGGATCAGAATATTCTAGGTTCGACTCCTGGCTAGCTCGTTGAGAGTTTTAACCAGTGTAAATCAGTTCTTCCTCGTACTTCTCCACAACCGAAAATAATCAACTGACACAGTTACGCTGCATTCCAACATGTCCCTGTGGATTCTTGACAGCTATCTTGAAACCTCCTCTTGCAACTCCACATTTTGTGAAAACAAATGTTTTCCTGGAAGTGCATACAACATTGCTGGATAAACTGTGCATGGAACTTGACTGACTTTGAGGAAGGTCTTCAGATACAAATGCATTTGAGATTCAGTGCTGAAAACATTCTACAACAAGAAGCTGTTCTTTCAGGCATTTGTGTGGCTGTGATAGTTTAGTGGTTAGTACTCTGCGTTGTTGCTGCAGTAATCCCGGTTTGAATCCGGGTCATGGCACAAACGGCAAACAGAATACCTTGTTTGAGATTCCTCTTGGCTTCACCAGCCTCCCCTTTGATCATCATAGTTTTAGAATGCACACTTCCTGTCCTTTGATCATCATAGTTTTAGAATGCACACTACCTGTCCTTTGATCATCATAGTAGATCGTTCTACAGAGTACAGACACATTGCCTTTGCATGCAGCACTGTGAAAGCTCATGTCACAACGCGTCTGACTACGGATCAGAAGATTCTAGGTTCGATTCCTGGATAATGGGTCTGACTACGGATCAGAAGATTCTAGGTTCGACTCCTGGCTAGCTCGTTGAGAGTTTTAACCAGTGTAAATCAGTTCTTCCTCGTACTTCTCCACAACCGAAAAGAATCAACTGACACAGATACGCTGCATTCCAACATGTCCCTGTGGATTCTTGACAGCTATCCTGAAACCTCCTCTTGCAAGTCCACATTTCGTGAAAACAAATGTTTTCCCAGAAGTGCATACAGCATTGCTGGATAAAATGTGCATGGAACTTGACTGACTTTGAGGAAGGGCTTCAGATACAAAGGCATTTGAGATTCAGTGCTGAAAACATTCTACAACAAGAAGCTGTTCTGTCGGTTCTAGGTTCAACTCCTGGCTAGCTCGTTGAGAGTTTTAACAAGTGTAAATCAGTTCTTCCTCATACTTCTCCACAACCGAAAATAGTCAACTGACACAGTTACGCTGCATTCCAACATGTCCCTGTGGATTCTTGACAGCTATCTTGAAACCTCCTCTTGCAACTCCACATTTTGTGAAAACAAATGTTTTCCCGGAAGGGAAACTACCCAGGACTCACCCATTGCTGGATAAAATGTGCATGGAACTTGACTGACTTTGAGGAAGGGCTTCAGATACAAAGGCATTTGAGATTCAGTGCTGAAAACATTCTACAACAAGAAGCTGTTCTTTCGGTTCTAGGTTCAACTCCTGGCTAGCTCGTTGAGAGTTTTAACAAGTGTAAATCAGTTCTTCCTCATACTTCTCCACAACCGAAAATAGTCAACTGACACAGTTACGCTGCATTCCAACATGTCCCTGTGGATTCTTGACAGCTATCTTGAAACCTCCTCTTGCAACTCCACATTTTGTGAAAACAAATGTTTTCCCGGAAGTGCATACAGCATTGCTGGATAAACTGTGCATGGAACTTGACTGACTTTGAGGGCTTCAGATACAAAGGCATTTGAGATGCAGTGCTGAAAACATTCTACAACAAGAAGCTGTTCTTTCAGGCATTTGTGTGGCTGTGATAGTATAGTGGTTAGTACTCTGCGTTGTGGCCGCAGTAACCCCGGTTCGAATCCGGGTCATGGCACAAATGGCAAACAGAATACCTTGTTTGTGGTTCCTCTTTGCTTCACCAGCCTCTCCTTTGATCATCATAGTTTTAGAATGCACACTACCTGTCCTTTGATCATCATAGTTTTAGAATGCACACTACCTGTCCTTTGATCATCATAGTAGATCATCATAGTTTTAGAATGCACACTACCCAGGACTCACCCATTTACTTTACTGACATTTTCAACATACCGTTCTACAGAGTACAGACACATTGCCTTTGCATGCAGCACTGTGAAAGATCATGTCACAGTGGGCTAGTGGCACAATGGATAATGCGTCTGACTACGGATCAGAATATTCTAGGTTCGACTCCTGGCTAGCTCGTTGAGAGTTTTAACCAGTGTAAATCAGTTCTTCCTCGTACTTCTCCACAACCGAAAATAATCAACTGACACAGTTACGCTGCATTCCAACATGTCCCTGTGGATTCTTGACAGCTATCTTGAAACCTCCTCTTGCAACTCCACATTTTGTGAAAACAAATGTTTTCCTGGAAGTGCATACAACATTGCTGGATAAACTGTGCATGGAACTTGACTGACTTTGAGGAAGGTCTTCAGATACAAATGCATTTGAGATTCAGTGCTGAAAACATTCTCCAACAAGAAGCTGTTCTTTCAGGCATTTGTGTGGCTGTGATAGTTTAGTGGTTAGTACTCTGCGTTGTGGCTGCAGTAATCCCGGTTTGAATCCGGGTCATGGCACAAATGGCAAACAGAATACCTTGTTTGAGATTCCTCTTGGCTTCACCAGCCTCCCCTTTGATCATCATAGTTTTAGAATGCACACTTCCTGTCCTTTGATCATCATAGTTTTAGAATGCACACTACCTGTCCTTTGATCATCATAGTAGATCGTTCTACAGAGTACAGACACATTGCCTTTGCATGCAGCACTGTGAAAGCTCATGTCACAACGCGTCAGACTACGGATCAGAAGATTCTAGGTTCGACTCCTGGATAATGTGTCTGACTACAGATCAGAAGATTCTAGGTTCGACTCCTGGCTAGCTCGTTGAGAGTTTTAACCAGTGTAAATCAGTTCTTCCTCGTACTTCTCCACAACCGAAAAGAATCAACTGACACAGTTACGTTGCATTCCAACATGTCCCTGTGGATTCTTGACAGCTATCCTGAAACCTCCTCTTGCAAGTCCACATTTCGTGAAAACAAATGTTTTCCCGGAAGGGAAACTACCCAGGACTCACCCATTGCTGGATAAAATGTGCGTGGAACTTGACTGACTTTGAGGAAGGGCTTCAGATACAAAGGCATTTGAGATTCAGTGCTGAAAACATTCTACAACAAGAAGCTGTTCTTTCGGTTCTAGGTTCAACTCCTGGCTAGCACGTTGAGAGTTTTAACAAGTGTAAATCAGTTCTTCCTCATACTTCTCCACAACCGAAAATAGTCAACTGACACAGTTACGCTGCATTCCAACATGTCCCTGTGGATTCTTGACAGCTATCTTGAAACCTCCTCTTGCAACTCCACATTTTGTGAAAACAAATGTTTTCCCGGAAGGGAAACTACCCAGGACTCACCCATTGCTGGATAAAATGTGCATGGAACTTGACTGACTTTGAGGAAGGGCTTCAGATACAAAGGCATTTGAGATTCAGTGCTGAAAACATTCTACAACAAGAAGCTGTTCTTTCGGTTCTAGGTTCAACTCCTGGCTAGCTCGTTGAGAGTTTTAACAAGTGTAAATCAGTTCTTCCTCATACTTCTCCACAACCGAAAATAGTCAACTGACACAGTTACGCTGCATTCCAACATGTCCCTGTGGATTCTTGACAGCTATCTTGAAACCTCCTCTTGCAACTCCACATTTTGTGAAAACAAATGTTTTCCCGGAAGTGCATACAGCATTGCTGGATAAACTGTGCATGGAACTTGACTGACTTTGAGGGCTTCAGATACAAAGGCATTTGAGATGCAGTGCTGAAAACATTCTACAACAAGAAGCTGTTCTTTCAGGCATTTGTGTGGCTGTGATAGTTTAGTGGTTAGTACTCTGCGTTGTGGCTGCAATAACCTCGGTTCAAATCCGGGTCATGGCACAAATGGCAAACAGAATACCTTGTTTGTGGTTCCTCTTTGCTTCACCAGCCTCTCCTTTGATCATCATAGTTTTAGAATGCACACTACCTGTCCTTTGATCATCATAGTTTTAGAATGCACACTACCTGTCCTTTGATCATCATAGTAGATCATCATAGTTTTAGAATGCACACTACCCAGGACTCACCCATTTACTTTACTGACATTTTCAACATACCGTTCTACAGAGTACAGACACATTGCCTTTGCATGCAGCACTGTGAAAGGTCATGTCACAGTGGGCTAGTGGCGCAATTTTGTGAAAACAAATGTTTTCCCGGAAGTGCATACAGCATTGCTGGATAAACTGTGCATGGAACTTGACTGACTTTGAGGAAGGGCTTCAGATACAAAGGCATTTGAGATTCAGTGCTGAAAACATTCTACAACAAGAAGCTGTTCTTTTAGGCATTTGTGTGGCTGTGATAGTATAGTGGTTAGTACTCTGCGTTGTGGCCGCAGTAACCCCGGTTCGAATCCGGGTCATGGCACAAATGGCAAACAGAATACCTTGTTTGAGATTCCTCTTGGCTTCAGCAGCCTCCCCTTTGATCATCATAGTTTTAGAATGCACACTACCTGTCCTTTGATCATCATAGTAGATCATCATAGTTTTAGAATGCACACTACCCAGGACTCACCCATTTACTTTACTGACATTTTCAACATACCGTTCTACAGAGTACAGACACATTGCCTTTGCATGCAGCACTGTGAAAGGTCATGTCACAATGTGTCTGACTACGGATCAGAAGATTCTAGGTTCGACTCCTGGATAATGCGTCTGACTACGGATCAGAAGATTCTAGGTTCAACTCCTGGCTAGCTCGTTGAGAGTTTTAACCAGTGTAAATCAGTTCTTCCTCGTACTTCTCCACAACCGGAAAGAATCAACTGACACAGTTACGCTGCATTCCAACATGTCCCTGTGGATTCTTGACAGCTATCCTGAAACCTCCTCTTGCAAGTCCACATTTCGTGAAAACAAATGTTTTCCCGGAAGGGAAACTACCCAGGACTCACCCATTGCTGGATAAAATGTGCATGGAACTTGACTGACTTTGAGGAAGGTCTTCAGATACAAATGCATTTGAGATTCAGTGCTGAAAACATTCTCCAACAAGAAGCTGTTCTTTCAGGCATTTGTGTGGCTGTGATAGTTTAGTGGTTAGTACTCTGCGTTGTGGCTGCAGTAATCCCGGTTTGAATCCGGGTCATGGCACAAATGGCAAACAGAATACCTTGTTTGAGATTCCTCTTGGCTTCACCAGCCTCCCCTTTGATCATCATAGTTTTAGAATGCACACTTCCTGTCCTTTGATCATCATAGTTTTAGAATGCACACTACCTGTCCTTTGATCATCATAGTAGATCGTTCTACAGAGTACAGACACATTGCCTTTGCATGCAGCACTGTGAAAGCTCATGTCACAACGCGTCAGACTACGGATCAGAAGATTCTAGGTTCGACTCCTGGATAATGTGTCTGACTACAGATCAGAAGATTCTAGGTTCGACTCCTGGCTAGCTCGTTGAGAGTTTTAACCAGTGTAAATCAGTTCTTCCTCGTACTTCTCCACAACCGAAAAGAATCAACTGACACAGTTACGTTGCATTCCAACATGTCCCTGTGGATTCTTGACAGCTATCCTGAAACCTCCTCTTGCAAGTCCACATTTCGTGAAAACAAATGTTTTCCCGGAAGGGAAACTACCCAGGACTCACCCATTGCTGGATAAAATGTGCGTGGAACTTGACTGACTTTGAGGAAGGGCTTCAGATACAAAGGCATTTGAGATTCAGTGCTGAAAACATTCTACAACAAGAAGCTGTTCTTTCGGTTCTAGGTTCAACTCCTGGCTAGCACGTTGAGAGTTTTAACAAGTGTAAATCAGTTCTTCCTCATACTTCTCCACAACCGAAAATAGTCAACTGACACAGTTACGCTGCATTCCAACATGTCCCTGTGGATTCTTGACAGCTATCTTGAAACCTCCTCTTGCAACTCCACATTTTGTGAAAACAAATGTTTTCCCGGAAGGGAAACTACCCAGGACTCACCCATTGCTGGATAAAATGTGCATGGAACTTGACTGACTTTGAGGAAGGGCTTCAGATACAAAGGCATTTGAGATTCAGTGCTGAAAACATTCTACAACAAGAAGCTGTTCTTTCGGTTCTAGGTTCAACTCCTGGCTAGCTCGTTGAGAGTTTTAACAAGTGTAAATCAGTTCTTCCTCATACTTCTCCACAACCGAAAATAGTCAACTGACACAGTTACGCTGCATTCCAACATGTCCCTGTGGATTCTTGACAGCTATCTTGAAACCTCCTCTTGCAACTCCACATTTTGTGAAAACAAATGTTTTCCCGGAAGTGCATACAGCATTGCTGGATAAACTGTGCATGGAACTTGACTGACTTTGAGGGCTTCAGATACAAAGGCATTTGAGATGCAGTGCTGAAAACATTCTACAACAAGAAGCTGTTCTTTCAGGCATTTGTGTGGCTGTGATAGTTTAGTGGTTAGTACTCTGCGTTGTGGCTGCAATAACCTCGGTTCAAATCCGGGTCATGGCACAAATGGCAAACAGAATACCTTGTTTGTGGTTCCTCTTTGCTTCACCAGCCTCTCCTTTGATCATCATAGTTTTAGAATGCACACTACCTGTCCTTTGATCATCATAGTTTTAGAATGCACACTACCTGTCCTTTGATCATCATAGTAGATCATCATAGTTTTAGAATGCACACTACCCAGGACTCACCCATTTACTTTACTGACATTTTCAACATACCGTTCTACAGAGTACAGACACATTGCCTTTGCATGCAGCACTGTGAAAGGTCATGTCACAGTGGGCTAGTGGCGCAATTTTGTGAAAACAAATGTTTTCCCGGA
Organism: Labrus bergylta; assembly: GCF_963930695.1. NCBI lineage: Eukaryota > Metazoa > Chordata > Actinopteri > Labriformes > Labridae > Labrus > Labrus bergylta. Next base: position 19,851,841 of record NC_089208.1, on the reverse strand, counting down.
AGTGCATACAGCATTGCTGGATAAACTGTGCATGGAACTTGACTGACTTTGAGGAAGGGCTTCAGATACAAAGGCATTTGAGATTCAGTGCTGAAAACATTCTACAACAAGAAGCTGTTCTTTTAGGCATTTGTGTGGCTGTGATAGTATAGTGGTTAGTACTCTGCGTTGTGGCCGCAGTAACCCCGGTTCGAATCCGGGTCATGGCACAAATGGCAAACAGAATACCTTGTTTGAGATTCCTCTTGGCTTCAGCAGCCTCCCCTTTGATCATCATAGTTTTAGAATGCACACTACCTGTCCTTTGATCATCATAGTAGATCATCATAGTTTTAGAATGCACACTACCCAGGACTCACCCATTTACTTTACTGACATTTTCAACATACCGTTCTACAGAGTACAGACACATTGCCTTTGCATGCAGCACTGTGAAAGGTCATGTCACAATGTGTCTGACTACGGATCAGAAGATTCTAGGTTCGACTCCTGGATAATGCGTCTGACTACGGATCAGAAGATTCTAGGTTCAACTCCTGGCTAGCTCGTTGAGAGTTTTAACCAGTGTAAATCAGTTCTTCCTCGTACTTCTCCACAACCGAAAAGAATCAACTGACACAGTTACGCTGCATTCCAACATGTCCCTGTGGATTCTTGACAGCTATCCTGAAACCTCCTCTTGCAAGTCCACATTTCGTGAAAACAAATGTTTTCCCGGAAGGGAAACTACCCAGGACTCACCCATTGCTGGATAAAATGTGCGTGGAACTTGACTGACTTTGAGGAAGGGCTTCAGATACAAATGCATTTGAGATTCAGTTCTGAAAACATTCTACAACAAGAAGCTGTTCTTTCAGGCATTTGTGTGGCTGTGATAGTTTAGTGGTTAGTACTCTGCGTTGTGGCTGCAGTAACCCCGGTTTGAATCCGGGTCATAGCACAAATGGCAAACAGAATACCTTGTTTGAGATTCCTCTTGGCTTCACCAGCCTCCCCTTTGATCATCATAGTTTTAGAATGCACACTTCCTGTCAATTGATCATCATAGTTTTAGAATGCACACTACCTGTCCTTTGATCATCATAGTAGATCGTTCTACAGAGTACAGACACATTGCCTTTGCATGCAGCACTGTGAAAGGTCATGTCACAACGCGTCTGACTACAGATCAGAAGATTCTAGGTTCGACTCCTGGATAATGCGTCTGACTACGGATCAGAAGATTCTAGGTTTGACTCCTGGCTAGCTCGTTGAGAGTTTTAACCAGTGTAAATCAGTTCTTCCTCGTACTTCTCCACAACCGAAAAGAATCAACTGACACAGTTATGCTGCATTCCAACATGTCCCTGTGGATTCTTGACAGCTATCTTGAAACCTCCTCTTGCAACTCCACATTTTGTGAAAACAAATGTTTTCCTGGAAGTGCATACAGCATTGCTGGATAAACTGTGCATGGAACTTGACTGACTTTGAGGAAGGTCTTCAGATACAAATGCATTTGAGATTCAGTGCTGAAAACATTCTACAACAAGAAGCTGTTCTTTCAGGCATTTGTGTGGCTGTGATAGTTTAGTGGTTAGTACTCTGCGTTGTGGCTGCAGTAATCCCGGTTTGAATCCGGGTCATGGCACAAATGGCAAACAGAATACCTTGTTTGAGATTCCTCTTGGCTTCACCAGCCTCCCCTTTGATCATCATAGTTTTAGAATGCACACTTCCTGTCCTTTGATCATCATAGTTTTAGAATGCACACTACCTGTCCTTTGATCATCATAGTAGATCGTTCTACAGAGTACAGACACATTGCCTTTGCATGCAGCACTGTGAAAGGTCATGTCACAACGCGTCTGACTACGGATCAGAAGATTCTAGGTTCGACTCCTGGATAATGCGTCTGACTACGGATCAGAAGATTCTAGGTTCGACTCCTGGCTAACTCGTTGAGAGTTTTAACCAGTGTAAATCAGTTCTTCCTCGTACTTCTCCACAACCGAAAAGAATCAACTGACACAGTTATGCTGCATTCCAACATGTCCCTGTGGATTCTTGACAGCTATCCTGAAACCTCCTCTTGCAAGTCCACATTTCGTGAAAACAAATGTTTTCCCGGAAGGGAAACTACCCAGGACTCACCCATTGCTGGATAAAATGTGCATGGAACTTGACTGACTTTGAGGAAGGGCTTCAGATACAAATGCATTTGAGATTCAGTGCTGAAAACATTCTACAACAAGAAGCTGTTCTTTCAGGCATTTGTGTGGCTGTGATAGTTCAGTGGTTAGTACTCTGCGTTGTGGCTGCAGTAACCCCGGTTTGAATCCGGGTCATGGCACAAATGGCAAACAGAATACCTTGTTTGAGATTCCTCTTGGCTTCACCAGCCTCCCCTTTGATCATCATAGTTTTAGAATGCACACTTCCTGTCCTTTGATCATCATAGTTTTAGAATGCACACTACCTGTCCTTTGATCATCATAGTAGATCGTTCTACAGAGTACAGACACATTGCCTTTGCAGGCAGCACTGTGAAAGGTCATGTCACAATGCGTCTGACTACAGATCAGAAGATTCTAGGTTCGACTCCTGGACAATGCGTCTGACTACGGATCAGAAGATTCTAGGTTCGACTCCTGGCTAGCTCATTGAGAGTTTTAACCAGTGTAAATCAGTTCTTCCTCGTACTTCTCCACAACCGAAAAGAATCAACTGACACAGTTATGCTGCATTCCAACATGTCCCTGTGGATTCTTGACAGCTATCCTGAAACCTCCTCTTGCAAGTCCACATTTTGTGAAAACAAATGTTTTCCCAGAAGTGCATACAGCATTGCTGGATAAAATGTGCATGGAACTTGACTGACTTTGAGGAAGGGCTTCAGATACAAATGCATTTGAGATTCAGTGCTGAAAACATTCTACAACAAGAAGCTGTTCTTTCAGGCATTTGTGTGGCTGTGATAGTTTAGTGGTTAGTACTCTGCGTTGTGGCTGCAGTAACCCCGGTTTGAATCCGGGTCGTGGCACAAATGGCAAATAGAATACCTTGTTTGAGATTCCTCTTGGCTTCACCAGCCTCCCCTTTGATCATCATAGTTTTAGAATGCACACTTCCTGTCCTTTGATCATCATAGTTTTAGAATGCACACTACCTGTCCTTTGATCATCATAGTAGATCGTTCTACAGAGTACAGACACATTGCCTTTGCATGCAGCACTGTGAAAGGTCATGTCACAACGCGTCTGACTACAGATCAGAAGATTCTAGGTTCGACTCCTGGATAATGCGTCTGACTACGGATCAGAAGATTCTAGGTTCGACTCCTGGCTAGCTCGTTGAGAGTTTTAACCAGTGTAAATCAGTTCTTCCTCGTACTTCTCCACAACCGAAAAGAATCAACTGACACAGTTATGCTGCCAACATGTCCCTGTGGATTCTTGACAGCTATCCTGAAACCTCCTCTTGCAAGTCCACATTTCGTGAAAACAAATGTTTTCCCAGAAGTGCATACAGCATTGCTGGATAAAATGTGCGTAGAACTTGACTGACTTTGAGGAAGGGCTTCAGATACAAAGGCATTTGAGATTCAGTGCTGAAAACATTCTACAACAAAAAGCTGTTCTTTCGGTTCGAGGTTCAACTCCTGGCTAGCTCGTTGAGAGTTTTAACAAGTGTAAATCAGTTCTTCCTCATACTTCTCCACAACCGAAAATAGTCAACTGACACAGTTACGCTGCATTCCAACATGTCCCTGTGGATTCTTGACAGCTATCTTGAAACCTCCTCTTGCAACTCCACATTTTGTGAAAACAAATGTTTTCCCGGAAGTGCATACAGCATTGCTGGATAAACTGTGCATGGAACTTGACTGACTTTGAGGGCTTCAGATACAAAGGCATTTGAGATTCAGTGCTGAAAACATTCTACAACAAAAAGCTGTTCTTTCGGTTCGAGGTTCAACTCCTGGCTAGCTCGTTGAGAGTTTTAACAAGTGTAAATCAGTTCTTCCTCGTACTTCTCCACAACCGAAAAGAATCAACTGACACAGTTATGCTGCCAACATGTCCCTGTGGATTCTTGACAGCTATCCTGAAACCTCCTCTTGCAAGTCCACATTTCGTGAAAACAAATGTTTTCCCAGAAGTGCATACAGCATTGCTGGATAAAATGTGCGTAGAACTTGACTGACTTTGAGGAAGGGCTTCAGATACAAAGGCATTTGAGATTCAGTGCTGAAAACATTCTACAACAAAAAGCTGTTCTTTCGGTTCGAGGTTCAACTCCTGGCTAGCTCGTTGAGAGTTTTAACAAGTGTAAATCAGTTCTTCCTCATACTTCTCCACAACCGAAAATAGTCAACTGACACAGTTACGCTGCATTCCAACATGTCCCTGTGGATTCTTGACAGCTATCTTGAAACCTCCTCTTGCAACTCCACATTTTGTGAAAACAAATGTTTTCCCGGAAGTGCATACAGCATTGCTGGATAAACTGTGCATGGAACTTGACTGACTTTGAGGGCTTCAGATACAAAGGCATTTGAGATTCAGTGCTGAAAACATTCTACAACAAGAAGCTGTTCTTTCAGGCATTTGTGTGGCTGTGATAGTATAGTGGTTAGTACTCTGCGTTGTGGCCGCAGTAACCCCGCAGTAACCCCGGTCATGGCACAAATGGCAAACAGAATACCTTGTTTGTGGTTCCTCTTTGCTTCACCAGCCTCTCCTTTGATCGTCATAGTTTTAGAATGCACACTACCTGTCCTTTGATCATCATAGTTTTAGAATGCACACTACCTGTCCTTTGATCATCATAGTAGATCATCATAGTTTTAGAATGCACACTACCCAGGACTCACCCATTTACTTTACTGACATTTTCAACATACCGTTCTACAGAGTACAGACACATTGCCTGTGAAAGGTCATGTCACAGTGGGCTAGTGGCGCAATGGATAACGCGTCTGACTACGAATCAGAAGATTCTAGGTTCGACTCCTGGCTAGCTCGTTGAGAGTTTTAACCAGTGTAAATCATTTCTTCCTCGTACTTCTCCACAACCGAAAAGAATCAACTGACACAGTTACGCTGCATTCCAACATGTCCCTGTGGATTCTTGACAGCTATCCTGAAACCTCCTCTTGCAAGTCCACATTTCGTGAAAACAAATGTTTTCCCGGAAGGGAAACTACCCAGGACTCACCCATTGCTGGATAAAATGTGCATGGAACTTGACTGACTTTGAGGAATCTCAAACAAGGTATTCTGTTTGCCATTTGTGCCATGACCCGGATTCGAACCGGGGTTACTGCGGCCACAACGCAGAGTACTAACCACTATACTATCACAGCCACACAAATGCCTGAAAGAACAGCTTCTTGTTGTAGAATGTTTTCAGCACTGAATCTCAAATGCCTTTGTATCTGAAGCCCTCAAAGTCAGTCAAGTTCCATGCACAGTTTATCCAGCAATGCTGTATGCACTTCCGGGAAAACATTTGTTTTCACAAAATGTGGAGTTGCAAGAGGAGGTTTCAAGATAGCTGTCAAGAATCCACAGGGACATGTTGGAATGCAGCGTAACTGTGTCAGTTGACTATTTTCGGTTGTGGAGAAGTATGAGGAAGAACTGATTTACACTGGTTAAAACTCTCAACGAGCTAGCCAGGAGTTGAACCTAGAACCGAAAGAACAGCTTCTTGTTGTAGAATGTTTTCAGCACTGAATCTCAAATGCCTTTGTATCTGAAGCCCTTCCTCAAAGTCAGTCAAGTTCCATGCACATTTTATCCAGCAATGCTGTATGCACTTCTGGGAAAACATTTGTTTTCACGAAATGTGGACTTGCAAGAGGAGGTTTCAGGATAGCTGTCAAGAATCCACAGGGACATGTTGGCAGCATAACTGTGTCAGTTGATTCTTTTCGGTTGTGGAGAAGTACGAGGAAGAACTGATTTACACTGGTTAAAACTCTCAACGAGCTAGCCAGGAGTCGAACCTAGAATCTTCTGATCCGTAGTCAGACGCATTATCCAGGAGTCGAACCTAGAATCTTCTGATCCGTAGTCAGACGCATTGTGACATGACCTTTCACAGTGCTGCATGCAAAGGCAATGTGTCTGTACTCTGTAGAACGATCTACTATGATGATCAAAGGACAGGTAGTGTGCATTCTAAAACTATGATGATCAAAGGACAGGAAGTGTGCATTCTAAAACTATGATGATCAAAGGGGAGGCTGGTGAAGCCAAGAGGAATCTCAAACAAGGTATTCTGTTTGCCATTTGTGCCACGACCCGGATTCAAACCGGGGTTACTGCAGCCACAACGCAGAGTACTAACCACTAAACTATCACAGCCACACAAATGCCTGAAAGAACAGCTTCTTGTTGTAGAATGTTTTCAGCACTGAATCTCAAATGCATTTGTATCTGAAGCCCTTCCTCAAAGTCAGTCAAGTTCCATGCACATTTTATACAGCAATGGGTGAGTCCTGGGTAGTTTCCCTTCCGGGAAAACATTTGTTTTCACGAAATGTGGACTTGCAAGAGGAGGTTTCAGGATAGCTGTCAAGAATCCACAGGGACATGTTGGAATGCAGCGTAACTGTGTCAGTTGATTCTTTTCGGTTGTGGAGAAGTACGAGGAAGAACTGATTTACACTGGTTAAAACTCTCAACGAGCTAGCCAGGAGTCGAACCTAGAATCTTCTGATCCGTAGTCAGACGCGTTATCCATTGCGCCACTAGCCCACTGTGACATGACCTTTCACAGTGCTGCATGCAAAGGCAGTGTGTCTGTACTCTGTAGAACAGTATGTTGAAAATGTCAGTAAAGTAAATGGGTGAGTCCTGGGTAGTGTGCATTCTAAAACTATGATGATCTACTATGATGATCAAAGGACAGGAAGTGTGCATTCTAAAACTATGATGATCAAAGGGGAGGCTGGTGAAGCCAAGAGGAATCTCAAACAAGGTATTCTGTTTGCCATTTGTGCCATGACCCGGATTCAAACCAGGGTTACTGCAGCCACAACGCAGAGTACTAACCACTAAACTATCACAGCCACACAAATGCCTGAAAGAACAGCTTCTTGTTGTAGAATGTTTTCAGCACTGAATCTCAAATGCATTTGTATCTGAAGCCCTTCCTCAAAGTCAGTCAAGTTCCATGCACATTTTATCCAGCAATGGGTGAGTCCTGGGTAGTTTCCCTTCCGGGAAAACATTTGTTTTCACGAAATGTGGACTTGCAAGAGGAGGTTTCAGGATAGCTGTCAAGAATCCACAGGGACATGTTGGCAGCATAACTGTGTCAGTTGATTCTTTTCGGTTGTGGAGAAGTACGAGGAAGAACTGATTTACACTGGTTAAAACTCTCAACGAGCTAGCCAGGAGTCAAACCTAGAATCTTCTGATCCGTAGTCAGACGCATTATCCAGGAGTCGAACCTAGAATCTTATGATCTGTAGTCAGACGCGTTGTGACATGACCTTTCACAGTGCTGCATGCAAAGGCAATGTGTCTGTACTCTGTAGAACGATCTACTATGATGATCAAAGGACAGGTAGTGTGCATTCTAAAACTATGATGATCAATGGACAGGAAGTGTGCATTCTAAAACTATGATGATCAAAGGGGAGGCTGGTGAAGCCAAGAGGAATCTCAAACAAGGTATTCTGTTTGCCATTTGTGCTATGACCCGGATTCAAACCGGGGTTACTGCAGCCACAACGCAGAGTACTAACCACTAAACTATCACAGCCACACAAATGCCTGAAAGAACAGCTTCTTGTTGTAGAATGTTTTCAGCACTGAATCTAAAATGCATTTGTATCTGAAGCCCTTCCTCTTGGCTTCACCAGCCTCCCCTTTGATCATCATAGTTTTAGAATGCACACTTCCTGTCCATTGATCATCATAGTTTTAGAATGCACACTACCTGTCCTTTGATCATCATAGTAGATCGTTCTACAGAGTACAGACACATTGCCTGTGAAAGGTCATGTCACAGTGGGCTAGTGGCGCAATGGATAACGCGTCTGACTACGAATCAGAAGATTCTAGGTTCGACTCCTGGCTAGCTCGTTGAGAGTTTTAACCAGTGTAAATCATTTCTTCCTCGTACTTCTCCACAACCGAAAAGAATCAACTGACACAGTTACGCTGCATTCCAACATGTCCCTGTGGATTCTTGACAGCTATCCTGAAACCTCCTCTTGCAAGTCCACATTTCGTGAAAACAAATGTTTTCCCGGAAGGGAAACTACCCAGGACTCACCCATTGCTGGATAAAATGTGCATGGAACTTGACTGACTTTGAGGAAGGGCTTCAGATACAAATGCATTTGAGATTCAGTGCTGAAAACATTCTACAACAAGAAGCTGTTCTTTCAGGCATTTGTGTGGCTGTGATAGTTTAGTGGTTAGTACTCTGCGTTGTGGCTGCAGTAACCCCGGTTTGAATCCGGGTCGTGGCACAAATGGCAAACAGAATACCTTGTTTGAGATTCCTCTTGGCTTCACCAGCCTCCCCTTTGATCATCATAGTTTTAGAATGCACACTTCCTGTCCTTTGATCATCATAGTTTTAGAATGCACACTACCTGTCCTTTGATCATCATAGTAGATCGTTCTACAGAGTACAGACACATTGCCTTTGCATGCAGCACTGTGAAAGGTCATGTCACAATGCGTCTGACTACGGATCAGAAGATTCTAGGTTCGACTCCTGGATAATGCGTCTGACTACGGATCAGAAGATTCTAGGTTCGACTCCTGGCTAGCTCGTTGAGAGTTTTAACCAGTGTAAATCAGTTCTTCCTCGTACTTCTCCACAACCGAAAAGAATCAACTGACACAGTTATGCTGCCAACATGTCCCTGTGGATTCTTGACAGCTATCCTGAAACCTCCTCTTGCAAGTCCACATTTCGTGAAAACAAATGTTTTCCCAGAAGTGCATACAGCATTGCTGGATAAAATGTGCATGGAACTTGACTGACTTTGAGGAAGGGCTTCAGATACAAAGGCATTTGAGATTCAGTGCTGAAAACATTCTACAACAAGAAGCTGTTCTTTCGGTTCTAGGTTCAACTCCTGGCTAGCTCGTTGAGAGTTTTAACAAGTGTAAATCAGTTCTTCCTCATACTTCTCCACAACCGAAAATAGTCAACTGACACAGTTACGCTGCATTCCAACATGTCCCTGTGGATTCTTGACAGCTATCTTGAAACCTCCTCTTGCAACTCCACATTTTGTGAAAACAAATGTTTTCCCGGAAGTGCATACAGCATTGCTGGATAAACTGTGCATGGAACTTGACTGACTTTGAGGGCTTCAGATACAAAGGCAGTTGAGATTCAGTGCTGAAAACATTCTACAACAAGAAGCTGTTCTTTCAGGCATTTGTGTGGCTGTGATAGTATAGTGGTTAGTACTCTGCGTTGTGGCCGCAGTAACCCCGGTTCGAATCCGGGTCATGGCACAAATGGCAAACAGAATACCTTGTTTGAGATTCCTCTTGGCTTCACCAGCCTCCCCTTTGATCATTATAGTTTTAGAATGCACACTTCCTGTCCATTGATCATCATAGTTTTAGAATGCACACTACCTGTCCTTTGATCATCATAGTAGATCGTTCTACAGAGTACAGACACATTGCCTGTGAAAGGTCATGTCACAGTGGGCTAGTGGCGCAATGGATAACGCATCTGACTACGAATCAGAAGATTCTAGGTTCGACTCCTGGCTAGCTCGTTGAGAGTTTTAACCAGTGTAAATCATTTCTTCCTCGTACTTCTCCACAACCGAAAAGAATCAACTGACACAGTTACGCTGCATTCCAACATGTCCCTGTGGATTCTTGACAGCTATCCTGAAACCTCCTCTTGCAAGTCCACATTTCGTGAAAACAAATGTTTTCCCGGAAGGGAAACTACCCAGGACTCACCCATTGCTGGATAAAATGTGCATGGAACTTGACTGACTTTGAGGAAGGGCTTCAGATACAAATGCATTTGAGATTCAGTGCTGAAAACATTCTACAACAAGAAGCTGTTCTTTCAGGCATTTGTGTGGCTGTGATAGTTTAGTGGTTAGTACTCTGCGTTGTGGCTGCAGTAACCCCGGTTTGAATCCGGGTCATAGCACAAATGGCAAACAGAATACCTTGTTTGAGATTCCTCTTGGCTTCACCAGCCTCCCCTTTGATCATCATAGTTTTAGAATGCACACTTCCTGTCCATTGATCATCATAGTTTTAGAATGCACACTACCTGTCCTTTGATCATCATAGTAGATCGTTCTACAGAGTACAGACACATTGCCTTTGCATGCAGCACTGTGAAAGGTCATGTCACAACGCGTCTGACTACAGATCAGAAGATTCTAGGTTCGACTCCTGGATAATGCGTCTGACTACGGATCAGAAGATTCTAGGTTCGACTCCTGGCTAGCTCGTTGAGAGTTTTAACCAGTGTAAATCAGTTCTTCCTCGTACTTCTCCACAACCGAAAAGAATCAACTGACACAGTTACGCTGCATTCCAACATGTCCCTGTGGATTCTTGACAGCTATCCTGAAACCTCCTCTTGCAAGTCCACATTTCGTGAAAACAAATGTTTTCCCAGAAGTGCATACAGCATTGCTGGATAAAATGTGCATGGAACTTGACTGACTTTGAGGAAGGGCTTCAGATACAAAGGCATTTGAGATTCAGTGCTGAAAACATTCTACAACAAGAAGCTGTTCTTTCGGTTCTAGGTTCAACTCCTGGCTAGCTCGTTGAGAGTTTTAACAAGTGTAAATCAGTTCTTCCTCATACTTCTCCACAACCGAAAATAGTCAACTGACACAGTTACGCTGCATTCCAACATGTCCCTGTGGATTCTTGACAGCTATCTTGAAACCTCCTCTTGCAACTCCACATTTTGTGAAAACAAATGTTTTCCCGGAAGTGCATACAGCATTGCTGGATAAACTGTGCATGGAACTTGACTGACTTTGAGGGCTTCAGATACAAAGGCATTTGAGATTCAGTGCTGAAAACATTCTACAACAAGAAGCTGTTCTTTCAGGCATTTGTGTGGCTGTGATAGTATAGTGGTTAGTACTCTGCGTTGTGGCCGCAGTAACCCCGGTTCGAATCCGGGTCATGGCACAAATGGCAAACAGAATACCTTGTTTGTGGTTCCTCTTTGCTTCACCAGCCTCTCCTTTGATCATCATAGTTTTAGAATGCACACTACCTGTCCTTTGATCATCATAGTTTTAGAATGCACACTACCTGTCCTTTGATCATCATAGTAGATCATCATAGTTTTAGAATGCACACTACCCAGGACTCACCCATTTACTTTACTGACATTTTCAACATACCGTTCTACAGAGTACAGACACATTGCCTGTGAAAGGTCATGTCACAGTGGGCTAGTGGCGCAATGGATAACGCGTCTGACTACGAATCAGAAGATTCTAGGTTCGACTCCTGGCTAGCTCGTTGAGAGTTTTAACCAGTGTAAATCATTTCTTCCTCGTACTTCTCCACAACCGAAAAGAATCAACTGACACAGTTACACTGCATTCCAACATGTCCCTGTGGATTCTTGACAGCTATCCTGAAACCTCCTCTTGCAAGTCCACATTTCGTGAAAACAAATGTTTTCCCGGAAGGGAAACTACCCAGGACTCACCCATTGCTGGATAAAATGTGCATGGAACTTGACTGACTTTGAGGAAGGGCTTCAGATACAAATGCATTTTAGATTCAGTGCTGAAAACATTCTACAACAAGAAGCTGTTCTTTCAGGCATTTGTGTGGCTGTGATAGTTTAGTGGGTAGTACTCTGCGTTGTGGCTGCAGTAACCCCGGTTTGAATCCGGGTCATAGCACAAATGGCAAACAGAATACCTTGTTTGAGATTCCTCTTGGCTTCACCAGCCTCCCCTTTGATCATCATAGTTTTAGAATGCACACTTCCTGTCCATTGATCATCATAGTTTTAGAATGCACACTACCTGTCCTTTGATCATCATAGTAGATCGTTCTACAGAGTACAGACACATTGCCTTTGCATGCAGCACTGTGAAAGGTCATGTCACAACGCGTCTGACTACAGATCAGAAGATTCTAGGTTCGACTCCTGGATAATGCGTCTGACTACGGATCAGAAGATTCTAGGTTCGACTCCTGGCTAGCTCGTTGAGAGTTTTAACCAGTGTAAATCAGTTCTTCCTCGTACTTCTCCACAACCGAAAAGAATCAACTGACACAGTTATGCTGCCAACATGTCCCTGTGGATTCTTGACAGCTATCCTGAAACCTCCTCTTGCAAGTCCACATTTCGTGAAAACAAATGTTTTCCCGGAAGGGAAACTACCCAGGACTCACCCATTGCTGGATAAAATGTGCATGGAACTTGACTGACTTTGAGGAAGGGCTTCAGATACAAATGCATTTGAGATTCAGTGCTGAAAACATTCTACAACAAGAAGCTGTTCTTTCAGGCATTTGTGTGGCTGTGATAGTTTAGTGGTTAGTACTCTGCGTTGTGGCTGCAGTAACCCTGGTTTGAATCCGGGTCATGGCACAAATGGCAAACAGAATACCTTATTTGAGATTCCTCTTGGCTTCACCAGCCTCCCCTTTGATCATCATAGTTTTAGAATGCACACTTCCTGTCCTTTGATCATCATAGTTTTAGAATGCACACTACCTGTCCTTTGATCATCATAGTAGATCGTTCTACAGAGTACAGACACATTGCCTTTGCATGCAGCACTGTGAAAGGTCATGTCACAATGCGTCTGACTACGGATCAGAAGATTCTAGGTTCGACTCCTGGATAATGCGTCTGACTACGGATCAGAAGATTCTAGGTTCGACTCCTGGCTAGCTCGTTGAGAGTTTTAACCAGTGTAAATCAGTTCTTCCTCGTACTTCTCCACAACCGAAAAGAATCAACTGACACAGTTATGCTGCCAACATGTCCCTGTGGATTCTTGACAGCTATCCTGAAACCTCCTCTTGCAAGTCCACATTTCGTGAAAACAAATGTTTTCCCAGAAGTGCATACAGCATTGCTGGATAAAATGTGCATGGAACTTGACTGACTTTGAGGAAGGGCTTCAGATACAAAGGCATTTGAGATTCAGTGCTGAAAACATTCTACAACAAGAAGCTGTTCTTTCGGTTCTAGGTTCAACTCCTGGCTAGCTCGTTGAGAGTTTTAACAAGTGTAAATCAGTTCTTCCTCATACTTCTCCACAACCGAAAAGAATCAACTGACACAGTTACGCTGCATTCCAACATGTCCCTGTGGATTCTTGACAGCTATCTTGAAACCTCCTCTTGCAACTCCACATTTTGTGAAAACAAATGTTTTCCCGGAAGTGCATACAGCATTGCTGGATAAACTGTGCATGGAACTTGACTGACTTTGAGGGCTTCAGATACAAAGGCATTTGAGATTCAGTGCTGAAAACATTCTACAACAAGAAGCTGTTCTTTCAGGCATTTGTGTGGCTGTGATAGTATAGTGGTTAGTACTCTGCGTTGTGGCCGCAGTAACCCCGGTTCGAATCCGGGTCATGGCACAAATGGCAAACAGAATACCTTGTTTGTGGTTCCTCTTTGCTTCACCAGCCTCTCCTTTGATCATCATAGTTTTAGAATGCACACTACCTGTCCTTTGATCATCATAGTAGATCATCATAGTTTTAGAATGCACACTACCCAGGACTCACCCATTTACTTTACTGACATTTTCAACATACCGTTCTACAGAGTACAGACACATTGCCTTTGCATGCAGCACTGTGAAAGGTCATGTCACAGTGGGCTAGTGGCGCAATGGATAACGTGTCTGACTACGGATCAGAAGATTCTAGGTTCGACTCCTGGCTAGCTCGTTGAGAGTTTTAACCAGTGTAAATCAGTTCTTCCTCGTACTTCTCCACAACCGAAAAGAATCAACTGACACAGTTACGCTGCATTCCAACATGTCCCTGTGGATTCTTGACAGCTATCCTGAAACCTCCTCTTGCAACTCCACATTTTGTGAAAACAAATGTTTTCCCGGAAGTGCATACAGCATTGCTGGATAAACTGTGCATGGAACTTGACTGACTTTGAGGGCTTCATATACAAAGGCATTTGAGATTCAGTGCTGAAAACATTCTACAACAAGAAGCTGTTCTTTCAGACATTTGTGTCGCTGTGATAGTATAGTGGTTAGTACTCTGCGTTGTGGCCGCAGTAACTCCGGGTCATGGCACAAATGGCAAACAGAATACCTTGTTTGAGATTCCTCTTGGCTTCACCAGCCTCCCCTTTGATCATCATAGTTTTAGAATGCACACTACCTGTCCTTTGATCATCATAGTAGATCATCATAGTTTTAGAATGCACACTACCCAGGACTCACCCATTTACTTTACTGACATTTTCAACATACCGTTCTACAGAGTACAGACACATTGCCTTTGCATGCAGCACTGTGAAAGGTCATGTCACAGTGGGCTAGTGGCGCAATGGATAACGTGTCTGACTACGGATCAGAAGATTCTAGGTTCGACTCCTGGCTAGCTCGTTGAGAGTTTTAACCAGTGTAAATCAGTTCTTCCTCGTACTTCTCCACAACCGAAAAGAATCAACTGACACAGTTACGCTGCATTCCAACATGTCCCTGTGGACAACGCGTCTGACTACAGATCAGAAGATTCTAGGTTCGACTCCTGGATAATGCGTCTGACTACGGATCAGAAGATTCTAGGTTCGACTCCTGGCTAGCTCGTTGAGAGTTTTAACCAGTGTAAATCAGTTCTTCCTCGTACTTCTCCACAACCGAAAAGAATCAACTGACACAGATATGCTGCATTCCAACATGTCCCTGTGGATTCTTGACAGCTATCCTGAAACCTCCTCTTGCAAGTCCACATTTTGTGAAAACAAATGTTTTCCCAGAAGTGCATACAGCATTGCTGGATAAAATGTGCGTGGAACTTGACTGACTTTGAGGAAGGGCTTCAGATACAAAGGCATTTGAGATTCAGTGCTGAAAACATTCTACAACAAGAAGCTGTTCTTTCGGTTCTAGGTTCAACTCCTGGCTAGCTCGTTGAGAGTTTTAACAAGTGTAAATCAGTTCTTCCTCATACTTCTCCACAACCGAAAATAGTCAACTGACACAGTTACGCTGCATTCCAACATGTCCCTGTGGATTCTTGACAGCTATCTTGAAACCTCCTCTTGCAACTCCACATTTTGTGAAAACAAATGTTTTC
The DNA here is from genome assembly GCF_963930695.1 of Labrus bergylta. NCBI lineage: Eukaryota > Metazoa > Chordata > Actinopteri > Labriformes > Labridae > Labrus > Labrus bergylta. The sequence goes on along the minus strand of NC_089208.1, from coordinate 19,836,564 downwards.
CCGGAAGTGCATACAGCATTGCTGGATAAACTGTGCATGGAACTTGACTGACTTTGAGGGCTTCAGATACAAAGGCATTTGAGATGCAGTGCTGAAAACATTCTACAACAAGAAGCTGTTCTTTCAGGCATTTGTGTGGCTGTGATAGTATAGTGGTTAGTACTCTGCGTTGTGGCCGCAGTAACCCCGGTTCGAATCCGGGTCATGGCACAAATGGCAAACAGAATACCTTGTTTGAGATTCCTCTTGGCTTCACCAGCCTCCCCTTTGATCATCATAGTTTTAGAATGCACACTACCTGTCCTTTGATCATCATAGTAGATCATCATAGTTTTAGAATGCACACTACCCAGGACTCACCCATTTACTTTACTGACATTTTCAACATACCGTTCTACAGAGTACAGACACATTGCCTTTGCATGCAGCACTGTGAAAGGTCATGTCACAGTGGGCTAGTGGCGCAATGGAAAACGTGTCTGACTACGGATCAGAAGATTCTAGGTTCGACTCCTGGCTAGCTCGTTGAGAGTTTTAACCAGTGTAAATCAGTTCTTCCTCGTACTTCTCCACAACCGAAAAGAATCAACTGACACAGTTACGCTGCATTCCAACATGTCCCTGTGGATTCTTGACAGCTATCCTGAAACCTCCTCTTGCAAGTCCACATTTCGTGAAAACAAATGTTTTCCCGGAAGGGAAACTACCCAGGACTCACCCATTGCTGGATAAAATGTGCATGGAACTTGACTGACTTTGAGGAAGGTCTTCAGATACAAATGCATTTGAGATTCAGTGCTGAAAACATTCTACAACAAGAAGCTGTTCTTTCAGGCATTTGTGTGGCTGTGATAGTTTAGTGGTTAGTACTCTGCGTTGTGGCCGCAGTAACCCCGGTTCAAATCCTGGTCATGGCACAAATGGCAAACAGAATACCTTGTTTGTGGTTCCTCTTTGCTTCACCAGCCTCTCCTTTGATCATCATAGTTTTAGAATGCACACTACCTGTCCTTTGATCATCATAGTTTTAGAATGCACACTACCTGTCCTTTGATCATCATAGTAGATCATCATAGTTTTAGAATGCACACTACCCAGGACTCACCCATTTACTTTACTGACATTTTCAACATACCGTTCTACAGAGTACAGACACATTGCCTTTGCATGCAGCACTGTGAAAGATCATGTCACGGTGGGCTAGTGGCGCAATGGATAACGCGTCTGACTACGGATCAGAAGATTCTAGGTTCAACTCCTGGCTAGCTCGTTGAGAGTTTTAACCAGTGTAAATCAGTTCTTCCTCGTACTTCTCCACAACCGAAAAGAATCAACTGACACAGTTACGCTGCATTCGAACATGTCCCTGTGGATTCTTGACAGCTATCCTGAAAGCTCCTCTTGCAAGTCCACATTTCGTGAAAACAAATGTTTTCCCGGAAGGGAAACTACCCAGGACTCACCCATTGCTGGATAAAATGTGCATGGAACTTGACTGACTTTGAGGAAGGTCTTCAGATACAAATGCATTTGAGATTCAGTGCTGAAAACATTCTACAACAAGAAGCTGTTCTTTCAGGCATTTGTGTGGCTGTGATAGTTTAGTGGTTAGTACTCTGCGTTGTGGCTGCAGTAATCCCGGTTTGAATCTGGGTCATGGCACAAATGGCAAACAGAATAGCTTGTTTGAGATTCCTCTTGGCTTCACCAGCCTCCCCTTTGATCATCATAGTTTTAGAATGCACACTTCCTGTCCTTTGATCATCATAGTTTTAGAATGCACACTACCTGTCCTTTGATCATCATAGTAGATCGTTCTACAGAGTACAGACACATTGCCTTTGCATGCAGCACTGTGAAAGCTCATGTCACAACGCGTCGGACTACAGATCAGAAGATTCTAGGTTCGACTCCTGGATAATGCGTCTGACTACGGATCAGAAGATTCTAGGTTCGACTCCTGGCTAGCTCGTTGAGAGTTTTAACCAGTGTAAATCAGTTCTTCCTCGTACTTCTCCACAACCGAAAAGAATCAACTGACACAGTTACGCTGCATTCCAACATGTCCCTGTGGATTCTTGACAGCTATCCTGAAACCTCCTCTTGCAAGTCCACATTTCGTGAAAACAAATGTTTTCCCTGAAGGGAAACTACCCAGGACTCACCCATTGCTGGATAAAATGTGCATGGAACTTGACTGACTTTGAGGAAGGTCTTCAGATACAAATGCATTTGAGATTCAGTGCTGAAAACATTCTACAACAAGAAGCTGAATCCGGGTCATAGCACAAATGGCAAACAGAATACCTTGTTTGAGATTCCTCTTGGCTTCACCAGCCTCCCCTTTGATCATCATAGTTTTAGAATGCACACTTCCTGTCCATTGATCATCATAGTTTTAGAATGCACACTACCTGTCCTTTGATCATCATAGTAGATCGTTCTACAGAGTACAGACACATTGCCTTTGCATGCAGCACTGTGAAAGGTCATGTCACAACGCGTCTGACTACAGATCAGAAGATTCTAGGTTCGACTCCTGGATAATGCGTCTGACTACGGATCAGAAGATTCTAGGTTCGACTCCTGGCTAGCTCGTTGAGAGTTTTAACCAGTGTAAATCAGTTCTTCCTCGTACTTCTCCACAACCGAAAAGAATCAACTGACACAGTTACGCTGCATTCCAACATGTCCCTGTGGATTCTTGACAGCTATCCTGAAACCTCCTCTTGCAAGTCCACATTTCGTGAAAACAAATGTTTTCCCAGAAGTGCATACAGCATTGCTGGATAAAATGTGCATGGAACTTGACTGACTTTGAGGAAGGGCTTCAGATACAAAGGCATTTGAGATTCAGTGCTGAAAACATTCTACAACAAGAAGCTGTTCTTTCGGTTCTAGGTTCAACTCCTGGCTAGCTCGTTGAGAGTTTTAACAAGTGTAAATCAGTTCTTCCTCATACTTCTCCACAACCGAAAATAGTCAACTGACACAGTTACGCTGCATTCCAACATGTCCCTGTGGATTCTTGACAGCTATCTTGAAACCTCCTCTTGCAACTCCACATTTTGTGAAAACAAATGTTTTCCCGGAAGTGCATACAGCATTGCTGGATAAACTGTGCATGGAACTTGACTGACTTTGAGGGCTTCAGATACAAAGGCATTTGAGATTCAGTGCTGAAAACATTCTACAACAAGAAGCTGTTCTTTCAGGCATTTGTGTGGCTGTGATAGTATAGTGGTTAGTACTCTGCGTTGTGGCCGCAGTAACCCCGGTTCGAATCCGGGTCATGGCACAAATGGCAAACAGAATACCTTGTTTGTGGTTCCTCTTTGCTTCACCAGCCTCTCCTTTGATCATCATAGTTTTAGAATGCACACTACCTGTCCTTTGATCATCATAGTTTTAGAATGCACACTACCTGTCCTTTGATCATCATAGTAGATCATCATAGTTTTAGAATGCACACTACCCAGGACTCACCCATTTACTTTACTGACATTTTCAACATACCGTTCTACAGAGTACAGACACATTGCCTGTGAAAGGTCATGTCACAGTGGGCTAGTGGCGCAATGGATAACGCGTCTGACTACGAATCAGAAGATTCTAGGTTCGACTCCTGGCTAGCTCGTTGAGAGTTTTAACCAGTGTAAATCATTTCTTCCTCGTACTTCTCCACAACCGAAAAGAATCAACTGACACAGTTACACTGCATTCCAACATGTCCCTGTGGATTCTTGACAGCTATCCTGAAACCTCCTCTTGCAAGTCCACATTTCGTGAAAACAAATGTTTTCCCGGAAGGGAAACTACCCAGGACTCACCCATTGCTGGATAAAATGTGCATGGAACTTGACTGACTTTGAGGAAGGGCTTCAGATACAAATGCATTTTAGATTCAGTGCTGAAAACATTCTACAACAAGAAGCTGTTCTTTCAGGCATTTGTGTGGCTGTGATAGTTTAGTGGGTAGTACTCTGCGTTGTGGCTGCAGTAACCCCGGTTTGAATCCGGGTCATAGCACAAATGGCAAACAGAATACCTTGTTTGAGATTCCTCTTGGCTTCACCAGCCTCCCCTTTGATCATCATAGTTTTAGAATGCACACTTCCTGTCCATTGATCATCATAGTTTTAGAATGCACACTACCTGTCCTTTGATCATCATAGTAGATCGTTCTACAGAGTACAGACACATTGCCTTTGCATGCAGCACTGTGAAAGGTCATGTCACAACGCGTCTGACTACAGATCAGAAGATTCTAGGTTCGACTCCTGGATAATGCGTCTGACTACGGATCAGAAGATTCTAGGTTCGACTCCTGGCTAGCTCGTTGAGAGTTTTAACCAGTGTAAATCAGTTCTTCCTCGTACTTCTCCACAACCGAAAAGAATCAACTGACACAGTTATGCTGCCAACATGTCCCTGTGGATTCTTGACAGCTATCCTGAAACCTCCTCTTGCAAGTCCACATTTCGTGAAAACAAATGTTTTCCCGGAAGGGAAACTACCCAGGACTCACCCATTGCTGGATAAAATGTGCATGGAACTTGACTGACTTTGAGGAAGGGCTTCAGATACAAATGCATTTGAGATTCAGTGCTGAAAACATTCTACAACAAGAAGCTGTTCTTTCAGGCATTTGTGTGGCTGTGATAGTTTAGTGGTTAGTACTCTGCGTTGTGGCTGCAGTAACCCTGGTTTGAATCCGGGTCATGGCACAAATGGCAAACAGAATACCTTGTTTGAGATTCCTCTTGGCTTCACCAGCCTCCCCTTTGATCATCATAGTTTTAGAATGCACACTTCCTGTCCTTTGATCATCATAGTTTTAGAATGCACACTACCTGTCCTTTGATCATCATAGTAGATCGTTCTACAGAGTACAGACACATTGCCTTTGCATGCAGCACTGTGAAAGGTCATGTCACAATGCGTCTGACTACGGATCAGAAGATTCTAGGTTCGACTCCTGGATAATGCGTCTGACTACGGATCAGAAGATTCTAGGTTCGACTCCTGGCTAGCTCGTTGAGAGTTTTAACCAGTGTAAATCAGTTCTTCCTCGTACTTCTCCACAACCGAAAAGAATCAACTGACACAGTTATGCTGCCAACATGTCCCGGTGGATTCTTGACAGCTATCCTGAAACCTCCTCTTGCAAGTCCACATTTCGTGAAAACAAATGTTTTCCCAGAAGTGCATACAGCATTGCTGGATAAAATGTGCATGGAACTTGACTGACTTTGAGGAAGGGCTTCAGATACAAAGGCATTTGAGATTCAGTGCTGAAAACATTCTACAACAAGAAGCTGTTCTTTCGGTTCTAGGTTCAACTCCTGGCTAGCTCGTTGAGAGTTTTAACAAGTGTAAATCAGTTCTTCCTCATACTTCTCCACAACCGAAAATAGTCAACTGACACAGTTACGCTGCATTCCAACATGTCCCTGTGGATTCTTGACAGCTATCTTGAAACCTCCTCTTGCAACTCCACATTTTGTGAAAACAAATGTTTTCCCGGAAGTGCATACAGCATTGCTGGATAAACTGTGCATGGAACTTGACTGACTTTGAGGGCTTCAGATACAAAGGCATTTGAGATTCAGTGCTGAAAACATTCTACAACAAGAAGCTGTTCTTTCAGGCATTTGTGTGGCTGTGATAGTATAGTGGTTAGTACTCTGCGTTGTGGCCGCAGTAACCCCGGTTCGAATCCGGGTCATGGCACAAATGGCAAACAGAATACCTTGTTTGTGGTTCCTCTTTGCTTCACCAGCCTCTCCTTTGATCATCATAGTTTTAGAATGCACACTACCTGTCCTTTGATCATCATAGTAGATCATCATAGTTTTAGAATGCACACTACCCAGGACTCACCCATTTACTTTACTGACATTTTCAACATACCGTTCTACAGAGTACAGACACATTGCCTTTGCATGCAGCACTGTGAAAGGTCATGTCACAGTGGGCTAGTGGCGCAATGGATAACGTGTCTGACTACGGATCAGAAGATTCTAGGTTCGACTCCTGGCTAGCTCGTTGAGAGTTTTAACCAGTGTAAATCAGTTCTTCCTCGTACTTCTCCACAACCGAAAAGAATCAACTGACACAGTTACGCTGCATTCCAACATGTCCCTGTGGATTCTTGACAGCTATCCTGAAACCTCCTCTTGCAACTCCACATTTTGTGAAAACAAATGTTTTCCCAGAAGTGCATACAGCATTGCTGGATAAACTGTGCATGGAACTTGACTGACTTTGAGGGCTTCATATACAAAGGCATTTGAGATTCAGTGCTGAAAACATTCTACAACAAGAAGCTGTTCTTTCAGACATTTGTGTCGCTGTGATAGTATAGTGGTTAGTACTCTGCGTTGTGGCCGCAGTAACTCCGGGTCATGGCACAAATGGCAAACAGAATACCTTGTTTGAGATTCCTCTTGGCTTCACCAGCCTCCCCTTTGATCATCATAGTTTTAGAATGCACACTACCTGTCCTTTGATCATCATAGTAGATCATCATAGTTTTAGAATGCACACTACCCAGGACTCACCCATTTACTTTACTGACATTTTCAACATACCGTTCTACAGAGTACAGACACATTGCCTTTGCATGCAGCACTGTGAAAGGTCATGTCACAGTGGGCTAGTGGCGCAATGGATAACGTGTCTGACTACGGATCAGAAGATTCTAGGTTCGACTCCTGGCTAGCTCGTTGAGAGTTTTAACCAGTGTAAATCAGTTCTTCCTCGTACTTCTCCACAACCGAAAAGAATCAACTGACACAGTTACGCTGCATTCCAACATGTCCCTGTGGACAACGCGTCTGACTACAGATCAGAAGATTCTAGGTTCGACTCCTGGATAATGCGTCTGACTACGGATCAGAAGATTCTAGGTTCGACTCCTGGCTAGCTCGTTGAGAGTTTTAACCAGTGTAAATCAGTTCTTCCTCGTACTTCTCCACAACCGAAAAGAATCAACTGACACAGATATGCTGCATTCCAACATGTCCCTGTGGATTCTTGACAGCTATCCTGAAACCTCCTCTTGCAAGTCCACATTTTGTGAAAACAAATGTTTTCCCAGAAGTGCATACAGCATTGCTGGATAAAATGTGCGTGGAACTTGACTGACTTTGAGGAAGGGCTTCAGATACAAAGGCATTTGAGATTCAGTGCTGAAAACATTCTACAACAAGAAGCTGTTCTTTCGGTTCTAGGTTCAACTCCTGGCTAGCTCGTTGAGAGTTTTAACAAGTGTAAATCAGTTCTTCCTCATACTTCTCCACAACCGAAAATAGTCAACTGACACAGTTACGCTGCATTCCAACATGTCCCTGTGGATTCTTGACAGCTATCCTGAAACCTCCTCTTGCAAGTCCACATTTCGTGAAAACAAATGTTTTCCCGGAAGGGAAACTACCCAGGACTCACCCATTGCTGGATAAAATGTGCATGGAACTTGACTGACTTTGAGGAAGGTCTTCAGATACAAATGCATTTGAGATTCAGTGCTGAAAACATTCTACAACAAGAAGCTGTTCTTTCAGGCATTTGTGTGGCTGTGATAGTTTAGTGGTTAGTACTCTGCGTTGTGGCCGCAGTAACCCCGGTTCAAATCCTGGTCATGGCACAAATGGCAAACAGAATACCTTGTTTGTGGTTCCTCTTTGCTTCACCAGCCTCTCCTTTGATCATCATAGTTTTAGAATGCACACTACCTGTCCTTTGATCATCATAGTTTTAGAATGCACACTACCTGTCCTTTGATCATCATAGTAGATCATCATAGTTTTAGAATGCACACTACCCAGGACTCACCCATTTACTTTACTGACATTTTCAACATACCGTTCTACAGAGTACAGACACATTGCCTTTGCATGCAGCACTGTGAAAGATCATGTCACGGTGGGCTAGTGGCGCAATGGATAACGCGTCTGACTACGGATCAGAAGATTCTAGGTTCAACTCCTGGCTAGCTCGTTGAGAGTTTTAACCAGTGTAAATCAGTTCTTCCTCGTACTTCTCCACAACCGAAAAGAATCAACTGACACAGTTACGCTGCATTCGAACATGTCCCTGTGGATTCTTGACAGCTATCCTGAAAGCTCCTCTTGCAAGTCCACATTTCGTGAAAACAAATGTTTTCCCGGAAGGGAAACTACCCAGGACTCACCCATTGCTGGATAAAATGTGCATGGAACTTGACTGACTTTGAGGAAGGTCTTCAGATACAAATGCATTTGAGATTCAGTGCTGAAAACATTCTACAACAAGAAGCTGTTCTTTCAGGCATTTGTGTGGCTGTGATAGTTTAGTGGTTAGTACTCTGCGTTGTGGCTGCAGTAATCCCGGTTTGAATCTGGGTCATGGCACAAATGGCAAACAGAATAGCTTGTTTGAGATTCCTCTTGGCTTCACCAGCCTCCCCTTTGATCATCATAGTTTTAGAATGCACACTTCCTGTCCTTTGATCATCATAGTTTTAGAATGCACACTACCTGTCCTTTGATCATCATAGTAGATCGTTCTACAGAGTACAGACACATTGCCTTTGCATGCAGCACTGTGAAAGCTCATGTCACAACGCGTCGGACTACAGATCAGAAGATTCTAGGTTCGACTCCTGGATAATGCGTCTGACTACAGATCAGAAGATTCTAGGTTCAACTCCTGGCTAGCTCGTTGAGAGTTTTAACCAGTGTAAATCAGTTCTTCCTCGTACTTCTCCACAACCGAAAAGAATCAACTGACACAGTTATGCTGCATTCCAACATGTCCCTGTGGATTCTTGACAGCTATCCTGAAACCTCCTCTTGCAAGTCCACATTTTGTGAAAACAAATGTTTTCCCAGAAGTGCATACAGCATTGCTGGATAAAATGTGCGTGGAACTTGACTGACTTTGAGGAAGGGCTTCAGATACAAAGGCATTTGAGATTCAGTGCTGAAAACATTCTACAACAAGAAGCTGTTCTTTCGGTTCTAGGTTCAACTCCTGGCTAGCTCGTTGAGAGTTTTAACAAGTGTAAATCAGTTCTTCCTCATACTTCTCCACAACCGAAAATAGTCAACTGACACAGTTTCGCTGCATTCCAACATGTCCCTGTGGATTCTTGACAGCTATCTTGAAACCTCCTCTTGCAACTCCACATTTTGTGAAAACAAATGTTTTCCCGGAAGTGCATACAGCATTGCTGGATAAACTGTGCATGGAACTTGACTGACTTTGAGGGCTTCAGATACAAAGGCATTTGAGATGCAGTGCTGAAAACATTCTACAACAAGAAGCTGTTCTTTCAGGCATTTGTGTGGCTGTGATCGTATAGTGGTTAGTACTCTGCGTTGTGGCCGCAGTAACCCCGGTTCAAATCCAGGTCATGGCACAAATGGCAAACAGAATACCTTGTTTGTGGTTCCTCTTTGCTTCACCAGCCTCTCCTTTGATCATCATAGTTTTAGAATGCACACTACCTGTCCTTTGATCATCATAGTAGATCATCATAGTTTTAGAATGCACACTACCCAGGACTCACCCATTTACTTTACTGACATTTTCAACATACCGTTCTACAGAGTACAGACACATTGCCTTTGCATGCAGCACTGTGAAAGATCATGTCACAGTGGGCTAGTGGCGCAATGGATAACGCGTCTGACTACGGATCAGAAGATTCTAGGTTCGACTCCTGGCTAGCTCGTTGAGAGTTTTAACCAGTGTAAATCAGTTCTTCCTCGTACTTCTCCACAACCGAAAAGAATCAACTGACACGTTTACGCTGCATTCCAACATGTCCCTGTGGATTCTTGACAGCTATCCTGAAACCTCCTCTTGCAAGTCCACATTTCGTGAAAACAAATGTTTTCCCGGAAGGGAAACTACCCAGGACTCACCCATTGCTGGATAAAATGTGCATGGAACTTGACTGACTTTGAGGAAGGTCTTCAGATACAAATGCATTTGAGATTCAGTGCTGAAAACATTCTACAACAAGAAGCTGTTCTTTCAGGCATTTGTGTGGCTGTGATAGTTTAGTGGTTAGTACTCTGCGTTGTGGCCGCAGTAACCCCGGTTCAAATCCGGGTCATGGCACAAATGACAAACAGAATACCTTGTTTGTGGTTCCTCTTTGCTTCACCAGCCTCTCCTTTGATCATCATAGTTTTAGAATGCACACTACCTGTCCTTTGATCATCATAGTTTTAGAATGCACACTACCTGTCCTTTGATCATCATAGTAGATCATCATAGTTTTAGAATGCACACTACCCAGGACTCACCCATTTACTTTACTGACATTTTCAACATACCGTTCTACAGAGTACAGACACATTGCCTTTGCATGCAGCACTGTGAAAGATCATGTCACAGTGGGCTAGTGGCGCAATGGATAACGCGTCTGACTACGGATCAGAAGATTCTAGGTTCGACTCCTGGCTAGCTCGTTGAGAGTTTTAACCAGTGTAAATCAGTTCTTCCTCGTACTTCTCCACAACCGAAAAGAATCAACTGACACAGTTACGCTGCATTCCAACATGTCCCTGTGGATTCTTGACAGCTATCCTGAAACCTCCTCTTGCAAGTCCACATTTCGTGAAAACAAATGTTTTCCCTGAAGGGAAACTACCCAGGACTCACCCATTGCTGGATAAAATGTGCATGGAACTTGACTGACTTTGAGGAAGGTCTTCAGATACAAATGCATTTGAGATTCAGTGCTGAAAACATTCTACAACAAGAAGCTGTTCTTTCAGGCATTTGTGTGGCTGTGATAGTTTAGTGGTTAGTACTCTGCGTTGTGGCTGCAGTAATCCCGGTTTGAATCCGGGTCATGGCACAAATGGCAAACAGAATACCTTGTTTGGGATTCCTCTTGGCTTCACCAGCCTCCCCTTTGATCATCATAGTTTTAGAATGCACACTACCTGTCCTTTGATCATCATAGTTTTAGAATGCACACTACCTGTCCTTTGATCATCATAGTAGATCATCATAGTTTTAGAATGCACACTACCCAGGACTCACCCATTTACTTTACTGACATTTTCAACATACCGTTCTACAGAGTACAGACACATTGCCTTTGCATGCAGCACTGTGAAAGATCATGTCACATTGGGCTAGTGGCGCAATGGATAACGCGTCTGACTACGGATCAGAAGATTCTAGGTTCGACTCCTGGCTAGCTCGTTGAGAGTTTTAACCAGTGTAAATCAGTTCTTCCTCGTACTTCTCCACAACCGAAAAGAATCAACTGACACAGTTACGCTGCATTCCAACATGTCCCTGTGGATTCTTGACAGCTATCCTGAAACCCTCCTCTTGCAAGTCCACATTTCGTGAAAACAAATGTTTTCCCGGAAGGGAAACTACCCAGGACTCACCCATTGCTGGATAAAATGTGCATGGAACTTGACTGACTTTGAGGAAGGTCTTCAGATACAAATGCATTTGAGATTCAGTGCTGAAAACATTCTACAACAAGAAGCTGTTCTTTCAGGCATTTGTGTGGCTGTGATAGTTTAGTGGTTAGTACTCTGCGTTGTGGCCACAGTAACCCCGGTTCAAATCCGGGTCATGGCACAAATGGCAAACAGAATACCTTGTTTGTGGTTCCTCTTTGCTTCACCAGCCTCTCCTTTGATCATCATAGTTTTAGAATGCACACTACCTGTCCTTTAATCATCATAGTTTTAGAATGCACACTACCTGTCCTTTAATCATCATAGTTTTAGAATGCACACTACCTGTCCTTTGATCATCATAGTAGATCATCATAGTTTTAGAATGCACACTACCCAGGACTCACCCATTTACTTTACTGACATTTTCAACATACCGTTCTACAGAGTACAGACACATTGCCTTTGCATGCAGCACTGTGAAAGATCATGTCACAGTGGGCTAGTGGCGCAATGGATAACGCGTCTGACTACGGATCAGAAGATTCTAGGTTCGACTCCTGGCTAGCTCGTTGAGAGTTTTAACCAGTGTAAATCAGTTCTTCCTCGTACTTCTCCACAACCGAAAAGAATCAACTGACACAGTTACGCTGCATTCCAACATGTCCCTGTGGATTCTTGACAGCTATCCTGAAACCTCCTCTTGCAAGTCCACATTTCGTGAAAACAAATGTTTTCCCGGAAGGGAAACTACCCAGGACTCACCCATTGCTGGATAAAATGTGCATGGAACTTGACTGACTTTGAGGAAGGTCTTCAGATACAAATGCATTTGAGATTCAGTGCTGAAAACATTCTACAACAAGAAGCTGTTCTTTCAGGCATTTGTGTGGCTGTGATAGTTTAGTGGTTAGTACTCTGCGTTGTGGCTGCAGTAATCCCGGTTTGAATCCGGGTCATGGCACAAATGGCAAACAGAATACCTTGTTTGAGATTCCTCTTGGCTTCACCAGCCTCCCCTTTGATCATCATAGTTTTAGAATGCACACTTCCTGTCCTTTGATCATCATAGTTTTAGAATGCACACTACCTGTCCTTTGATCATCATAGTAGATCGTTCTACAGAGTACAGATACATTGCCTTTGCATGCAGCACTGTGAAAGCTCATGTCACAACGCGTCGGACTACGGCTCAGAAGATTCTAGGTTCAACTCCTGGATAATGCGTCTGACTACGGATCAGAAGATTCTAGGTTTGACTCCTGGCTAGCTCGTTGAGAGTTTTAACCAGTGTAAATCAGTTCTTCCTCGTACTTCTCCACAACCGAAAAGAATCAACTGACACAGTTATGCTGCATTCCAACATGTCCCTGTGGATTCTTGACAGCTATCCTGAAACCTCCTCTTGCAACTCCACATTTTGTGAAAACAAATGTTTTCCCGGAAGTGTATACAGCATTGCTGGATAAACTGTGCATGGAACTTGACTGACTTTGAGGGCTTCATATACAAAGGCATTTGAGATTCAGTGCTGAAAACAATCTACAACAAGAAGCTATTCTTTCAGACATTTGTGTGGCTGTGATAGTATAGTGGTTAGTACTCTGCGTTGTGGCCGCAGTAACCCCGGTTCGAATCCGGGTCATGGCACAAATGGCAAACAGAATACCTTGTTTGAGATTCCTCTTGGCTTCACCAGCCTCCCCTTTGATCATCATAGTTTTAGAATGCACACTACCTGTCCTTTGATCATCATAGTAGATCATCATAGTTTTAGAATGCACACTACCCAGGACTCACCCATTTACTTTACTGACATTTTCAACATACCGTTCTACAGAGTACAGACACATTGCCTTTGCATGCAGCACTGTGAAAGGTCATGTCACAGTGGGCTAGTGGCGCAATGGAAAACGTGTCTGACTACGGATCAGAAGATTCTAGGTTCGACTCCTGGCTAGCTCGTTGAGAGTTTTAACCAGTGTAAATCAGTTCTTTCTCGTACTTCTCCACAACCGAAAAGAATCAACTGACACAGTTACGCTGCATTCCAACATGTCCCTGTGGATTCTTGACAGCTATCCTGAAACCTCCTCTTGCAAGTCCACATTTCGTGAAAACAAATGTTTTCCCGGAAGGGAAACTACCCAGGACTCACCCATTGCTGGATAAAATGTGCATGGAACTTGACTGACTTTGAGGAAGGTCTTCAGATACAAATGCATTTGAGATTCAGTGCTGAAAACATTCTACAACAAGAAGCTGTTCTTTCAGGCATTTGTGTGGCTGTGATAGTTTAGTGGTTAGTACTCTGCGTTGTGGCCGCAGTAACCCCGGTTCAAATCCGGGTCATGGCACAAATGGCAAACAGAATACCTTGTTTGTGGTTCCTCTTTGCTTCACCAGCCTCTCCTTTGATCATCATAGTTTTAGAATGCACACTACCTGTCCTTTGATCATCATAGTTTTAGAATGCACACTACCTGTCCTTTGATCATCATAGTAGATCATCATAGTTTTAGAATGCACACTACCCAGGACTCACCCATTTACTTTACTGACATTTTCAACATACCGTTCTACAGAGTACAGACACATTGCCTTTGCATGCAGCACTGTGAAAGATCATGTCACAGTGGGCTAGTGGCGCAATGGATAACGCGTCTGACTACGGATCAGAAGATTCTAGGTTCGACTCCTGGCTAGCTCGTTGAGAGTTTTAACCAGTGTAAATCAGTTCTTCCTCGTACTTCTCCACAACCGAAAAGAATCAACTGACACAGTTACGCTGCATTCCAACATGTCCCTGTGGATTCTTGACAGCTATCCTGAAACCTCCTCTTGCAAGTCCACATTTCGTGAAAACAAATGTTTTCCCGGAAGGGAAACTACCCAGGACTCACCCATTGCTGGATAAAATGTGCATGGAACTTGACTGACTTTGAGGAAGGTCTTCAGATACAAATGCATTTGAGATTCAGTGCTGAAAACATTCTACAACAAGAAGCTGTTCTTTCAGGCATTTGTGTGGCTGTGATAGTTTAGTGGTTAGTACTCTGCGTTGTGGCTGCAGTAATCCCGGTTTGAATCCGGGTCATGGCACAAATGGCAAACAGAATACCTTGTTTGAGATTCCTCTTGGCTTCACCAGCCTCCCCTTTGATCATCATAGTTTTAGAATGCACACTTCCTGTCCTTTGATCATCATAGTTTTAGAATGCACACTACCTGTCCTTTGATCATCATAGTAGATCGTTCTACAGAGTACAGACACATTGCCTTTGCATGCAGCACTGTGAAAGCTCATGTCACAACGCGTCGGACTACGGATCAGAAGATTCTAGGTTCAACTCCTGGATAATGCGTCTGACTCCTGGCTAGCTCGTTGAGAGTTTTAACCAGTGTAAATCAGTTCTTCTTCGTACTTCTCCACAACCGAAAAGAATCAACTGACACAGATACGCTGCATTCCAACATGTCCCTGTGGATTCTTGACAGCTATCCTGAAACCTCCTCTTGCAAGTCCACATTTCGTGAAAACAAATGTTTTCCCAGAAGTGCATACAGCATTGCTGGATAAAATGTGCATGGAACTTGACTGACTTTGAGGAAGGGCTTCAGATACAAAGGCATTTGAGATTCAGTGCTGAAAACATTCTACAACAAGAAGCTGTTCTTTCGGTTCTAGGTTCAACTCCTGGCTAGCTCGTTGAGAGTTTTAACAAGTGTAAATCAGTTCTTCCTCATACTTCTCCACAACCGAAAATAGTCAACTGACACAGTTACGCTGCATTCCAACATGTCCCTGTGGATTCTTGACAGCTATCTTGAAACCTCCTCTTGCAACTCCACATTTTGTGAAAACAAATGTTTTCCCGGAAGTGCATACAGCATTGCTGGATAAACTGTGCATGGAACTTGACTGACTTTGAGGGCTTCAGATACAAAGGCATTTGAGATGCAGTGCTGAAAACATTCTACAACAAGAAGCTGTTCTTTCAGGCATTTGTGTGGCTGTTATAGTATAGTGGTTAGTACTCTGCGTTGTGGCAGCAGTAACCCCGGTTCGAATCCGGGTCATGGCACAAATGGCAAACAGAATACCTTGTTTGTGGTTCCTCTTTGCTTCACCAGCCTCTCCTTTGATCATCATAGTTTTAGAATGCACACTACCTGTCCTTTGATCATCATAGTTTTAGAATGCACACTACCTGTCCTTTGATCATCATAGTAGATCATCATAGTTTTAGAATGCACACTACCCAGGACTCACCCATTTACTTTACTGACATTTTCAACATACCGTTCTACAGAGTACAGACACATTGCCTTTGCATGCAGCACTGTGAAAGATCATGTCACAGTGGGCTAGTGGCACAATGGATAACGCGTCTGACTACGGATCAGAATATTCTAGGTTCGACTCCTGGCTAGCTCGTTGAGAGTTTTAACCAGTGTAAATCAGTTCTTCCTCGTACTTCTCCACAACCGAAAATAATCAACTGACACAGTTACGCTGCATTCCAACATGTCCCTGTGGATTCTTGACAGCTATCTTGAAACCTCCTCTTGCAACTCCACATTTTGTGAAAACAAATGTTTTCCTGGAAGTGCATACAACATTGCTGGATAAACTGTGCATGGAACTTGACTGACTTTGAGGAAGGTCTTCAGATACAAATGCATTTGAGATTCAGTGCTGAAAACATTCTACAACAAGAAGCTGTTCTTTCAGGCATTTGTGTGGCTGTGATAGTTTAGTGGTTAGTACTCTGCGTTGTTGCTGCAGTAATCCCGGTTTGAATCCGGGTCATGGCACAAACGGCAAACAGAATACTTTGTTTGAGATTCCTCTTGGCTTCACCAGCCTCCCCTTTGATCATCATAGTTTTAGAATGCACACTTCCTGTCCTTTGATCATCATAGTTTTAGAATGCACACTACCTGTCCTTTGATCATCATAGTAGATCGTTCTACAGAGTACAGACACATTGCCTTTGCATGCAGCACTGTGAAAGCTCATGTCACAACGCGTCTGACTACGGATCAGAAGATTCTAGGTTCGATTCCTGGATAATGGGTCTGACTACGGATCAGAAGATTCTAGGTTCGACTCCTGGCTAGCTCGTTGAGAGTTTTAACCAGTGTAAATCAGTTCTTCCTCGTACTTCTCCACAACCGAAAAGAATCAACTGACACAGATACGCTGCATTCCAACATGTCCCTGTGGATTCTTGACAGCTATCCTGAAACCTCCTCTTGCAAGTCCACATTTCGTGAAAACAAATGTTTTCCCAGAAGTGCATACAGCATTGCTGGATAAAATGTGCATGGAACTTGACTGACTTTGAGGAAGGGCTTCAGATACAAAGGCATTTGAGATTCAGTGCTGAAAACATTCTACAACAAGAAGCTGTTCTGTCGGTTCTAGGTTCAACTCCTGGCTAGCTCGTTGAGAGTTTTAACAAGTGTAAATCAGTTCTTCCTCATACTTCTCCACAACCGAAAATAGTCAACTGACACAGTTACGCTGCATTCCAACATGTCCCTGTGGATTCTTGACAGCTATCTTGAAACCTCCTCTTGCAACTCCACATTTTGTGAAAACAAATGTTTTCCCGGAAGTGCATACAGCATTGCTGGATAAACTGTGCATGGAACTTGACTGACTTTGAGGGCTTCAGATACAAAGGCATTTGAGATGCAGTGCTGAAAACATTCTACAACAAGAAGCTGTTCTTTCAGGCATTTGTGTGGCTGTGATCGTATAGTGGTTAGTACTCTGCGTTGTGGCCGCAGTAACCCCGGTTTGAATCCAGGTCATGGCACAAATGGCAAACAGAATACCTTGTTTGTGGTTCCTCTTTGCTTCACCAGCCTCTCCTTTGATCATCATAGTTTTAGAATGCACACTACCTGTCCTTTGATCATCATAGTAGATCATCATAGTTTTAGAATGCACACTACCCAGGACTCACCCATTTACTTTACTGACATTTTCAACATACCGTTCTACAGAGTACAGACACATTGCCTTTGCATGCAGCACTGTGAAAGATCATGTCACAGTGGGCTAGTGGCGCAATGGATAACGCGTCTGACTACGGATCAGAAGATTCTAGGTTCGACTCCTGGCTAGCTCGTTGAGAGTTTTAACCAGTGTAAATCAGTTCTTCCTCGTACTTCTCCACAACCGAAAAGAATCAACTGACACAGTTACGCTGCATTCCAACATGTCCCTGTGGATTCTTGACAGCTATCCTGAAACCTCCTCTTGCAAGTCCACATTTCGTGAAAACAAATGTTTTCCCGGAAGGGAAACTACCCAGGACTCACCCATTGCTGGATAAAATGTGCATGGAACTTGACTGACTTTGAGGAAGGTCTTCAGATACAAATGCATTTGAGATTCAGTGCTGAAAACATTCTACACCAAGAAGCTGTTCTTTCAGGCATTTGTGTGGCTGTGATAGTTTAGTGGTTAGTACTCTGCGTTGTGGCTGCAGTAATCCCGGTTTGAATCCGGGTCATGGCACAAATGGCAAACAGAATACCTTGTTTGAGATTCCTCTTGGCTTCACCAGCCTCCCCTTTGATCATCATAGTTTTAGAATGCACACTTCCTGTCCTTTGATCATCATAGTTTTAGAATGCACACTACCTGTCCTTTGATCATCATAGTAGATCGTTCTACAGAGTACAGACACATTGCCTTTGCATGCAGCACTGTGAAAGGTCATGTCACAACGCGTCGGACTACGGATCTGAAGATTCTAGGTTCGACTCCTGGATAATGCGTCTGACTACGGATCCGAAGATTCTAGGTTCGACTCCTGGCTAGCTCGTTGAGAGTTTTAACCAGTGTAAATCAGTTCTTCCTCGTACTTCTCCACAACCGAAAAGAATCAACTGACACAGTTATGCTGCATTCCAACATGTCCCTGTGGATTCTTGACAGCTATCCTGAAACCTCCTCTTGCAAGTCCACATTTTGTGAAAACAAATGTTTTCCCAGAAGTGCATACAGCATTGCTGGATAAAATGTGCGTGGAACTTGACTGACTTTGAGGAAGGGCTTCAGATACAAAGGCATTTGAGATTCAGTGCTGAAAACATTCTACAACAAGAAGCTGTTCTTTCGGTTCTAGGTTCAACTCCTGGCTAGCTCGTTGAGAGTTTTAACCAGTGTAAATCAGTTCTTCCTCATACTTCTCCACAACCGAAAAGAATCAACTGACACAGATACACTGCATTCCAACATGTCCCTGTGGATTCTTGACAGCTATCCTGAAACCTCCTCTTGCAAGTCCACATTTCGTGAAAACAAATGTTTTCCCAGAAGTGCATACAGCATTGCTGGATAAAATGTGCATGGAACTTGACTGACTTTGAGGAAGGGCTTCAGATACAAAGGCATTTGAGATTCAGTGCTGAAAACATTCTACAACAAGAAGCTGTTCTTTCGGTTCTAGGTTCAACTCTTGGCTAGCTCGTTGAGAGTTTTAACAAGTGTAAATCAGTTCTTCCTCATACTTCTCCACAACCGAAAATAGTCAACTGACACAGTTACGCTGCATTCCAACATGTCCCTGTGGATTCTTGACAGCTATCTTGAAACCTCCTCTTGCAACTCCACATTTTGTGAAAACAAATGTTTTCCCAGAAGTGCATACAGCATTGCTGGATAAACTGTGCATGGAACTTGACTGACTTTGAGGGCTTCAGATACAAAGGCATTTGAGATGCAGTGCTGAAAACATTCTACAACAAGAAGCTGTTCTTTCAGGCATTTGTGTGGCTGTGATAGTATAGTGGTTAGTACTCTGCGTTGTGGCTGCAGAGTTCAAATCCGGGTCATGGCACAAATGGCAAACAGAATACCTTGTTTGTGATTCCTCTTTGCTTCACCAGCCTCTCCTTTGATCATCATAGTTTTAGAATGCACACTACCTGTCCTTTGATCATCATAGGACAGTCATGTCACAACGCGTCTGACTACGGATCAGAAGATTCTAGGTTCGACTCCTGGATAAGGCGTCTGACTACGGATCAGAAGATTCTAGGTTCGACTCCTGGCTAGCTCATTGAGAGTTTTAACCAGTGTAAATCAGTTCTTCCTCGTACTTTTCCACAACCGAAAAGAATCAACTGACACAGTTATGCTGCATTCCAACATGTCCCTGTGGATTCTTGACAGCTATCCTGAAACCTCCTCTTGCAAGTCCACATTTCGTGAAAACAAATGTTTTCCCGGAAGGGAAACTACCCAGGATTCACCCATTGCTGGATAAAATGTGCATGGAACTTGACTGACTTTGAGGAAGGTCTTCAGATACAAATGCATTTGAGATTCAGTGCTGAAAACATTCTACAACAAGAAGCTGTTCTTTCAGGCATTTGTGTGGCTGTGATAGTTTAGTGGTTAGTACTCTGCGTTGTGGCTGCAGTAATCCCGGTTTGAATCCGGGTCATGGCACAAATGGCAAACAGAATACCTTGTTTGAGATTCCTCTTGGCTTCACCAGCCTCCCCTTTGATCATCATAGTTTTAGAATGCACACTTCCTGTCCTTTGATCATCATAGTAGATCGTTCTACAGAGTACAGACACATTGCCTTTGCATGCAGCACTGTGAAAGGTCATGTCACAATGTGTCTGACTACAGATCAGAAGATTCTAGGTTCAACTCCTGGATAATGTGTCTGACTACGGATCAGAAGATTCTAGGTTCGACTCCTGGCTAGCTCGTTGAGAGTTTTAACCAGTGTAAATCAGTTCTTCCTCGTACTTCTCCACAACCGAAAAGAATCAACTGACACAGTTACGTTGCATTCCAACATGTCCCTGTGGATTCTTGACAGCTATCCTGAAACCTCCTCTTGCAAGTCCACATTTCGTGAAAACAAATGTTTTCCCGGAAGGGAAACTACCCAGGACTCACCCATTGCTGGATAAAATGTGCGTGGAACTTGACTGACTTTGAAGAAGGGCTTCAGATACAAAGGCATTTGAGATTCAGTGCTGAAAACATTCTACAACAAGAAGCTGTTCTTTCGGTTCTAGGTTCAACTCCTGGCTAGCACGTTGAGAGTTTTAACCAGTGTAAATCAGTTCTTCCTCGTACTACTCCACAACCGAAAATAATCAACTGACACAGTTATGCTGCATTCCAACATGTCCCTGTGGATTCTTGACAGCTATCCTGAAACCTCCTCTTGCAAGTCCACATTTTGTGAAAACAAATGTTTTCCCAGAAGTGCATACAGCATTGCTGGATAAAATGTGCGTGGAACTTGAATGACTTTGAGGAAGGGCTTCAGATACAAAGGCATTTGAGATTCAGTGCTGAAAACATTCTACAACAAGAAGCTGTTCTTTCGGTTCTAGGTTCAACTCCTGGCTAGCTCGTTGAGAGTTTTAACAAGTGTAAATCAGTTCTTCCTCATACTTCTCCACAACCGAAAATAGTCAACTGACACAGTTACGCTGCATTCCAACATGTCCCTGTGGATTCTTGACAGCTATCTTGAAACCTCCTCTTGCAACTCCACATTTTGTGAAAACAAATGTTTTCCCGGAAGTGCATACAGCATTGCTGGATAAACTGTGCATGGAACTTGACTGACTTTGAGGGCTTCAGATACAAAGGCATTTGAGATTCAGTGCTGAAAACATTCTACAACAAGAAGCTGTTCTTTCAGGCATTTGTGTGGCTGTGATAGTTTAGTGGTTAGTACTCTGCGTTGTGGCCGCAGTAACCCCGATTCAAATCCGGGTCATGGCACAAATGGCAAACAGAATACCTTGTTTGTGGTTCCTCTTTGCTTCACCAGCCTCTCCTTTGATCATCATAGTTTTAGAATGCACACTACCTGTCCTTTGATCATCATAGTTTTAGAATGCACACTACCTGTCCTTTGATCATCATAGTAGATCATCATAGTTTTAGAATGCACACTACCCAGGACTCACCCATTTACTTTACTGACATTTTCAACATACCGTTCTACAGAGTACAGACACATTGCCTTTGCATGCAGCACTGTGAAAGATCATGTCACAGTGGGCTAGTGGCGCAATGGATAACGCGTCTGACTACGGATCAGAAGATTCTAGGTTCGACTCCTGGCTAGCTCGTTGAGAGTTTTAACCAGTGTAAATCAGTTCTTCCTCGTACTTCTCCACAACCGAAAAGAATCAACTGACACAGTTACGCTGCATTCCAACATGTCCCTGTGGATTCTTGACAGCTATCCTGAAACCTCCTCTTGCAAGTCCACATTTCGTGAAAACAAATGTTTTCCCGGAAGGGAAACTACCCAGGACTCACCCATTGCTGGATAAAATGTGCATGGAACTTGACTGACTTTGAGGAAGGTCTTCAGATACAAATGCATTTGAGATTCAGTGCTGAAAACATTCTACAACAAGAAGCTGTTCTTTCAGGCATTTGTGTGGCTGTGATAGTTTAGTGGTTAGTACTCTGCGTTGTGGCTGCAGTAATCCCGGTTTGAATCCGGGTCATGGCACAAATGGCAAACAGAATACCTTGTTTGAGATTCCTCTTGGCTTCACCAGCCTCCCCTTTGATCATCATAGTTTTAGAATGCACACTTCCTGTCCTTTGATCATCATAGTTTTAGAATGCACACTACCTGTCCTTTGATCATCATAGTAGATCGTTCTACAGAGTACAGACACATTGCCTTTGCATGCAGCACTGTGAAAGCTCATGTCACAACACGTCGGACTACGGATCAGAAGATTCTAGGTTCAACTCCTGGATAATGCGTCTGACTCCTGGCTAGCTCGTTGAGAGTTTTAACCAGTGTAAATCAGTTCTTCTTCGTACTTCTCCACAACCGAAAAGAATCAACTGACACAGATACGCTGCATTCCAACATGTCCCTGTGGATTCTTGACAGCTATCCTGAAACCTCCTCTTGCAAGTCCACATTTCGTGAAAACAAATGTTTTCCCAGAAGTGCATACAGCATTGCTGGATAAAATGTGCATGGAACTTGACTGACTTTGAGGAAGGGCTTCAGATACAAAGGCATTTGAGATTCAGTGCTGAAAACATTCTACAACAAGAAGCTGTTCTTTCGGTTCTAGGTTCAACTCCTGGCTAGCTCGTTGAGAGTTTTAACAAGTGTAAATCAGTTCTTCCTCATACTTCTCCACAACCGAAAATAGTCAACTGACACAGTTACGCTGCATTCCAACATGTCCCTGTGGATTCTTGACAGCTATCTTGAAACCTCCTCTTGCAACTCCACATTTTGTGAAAACAAATGTTTTCCCGGAAGTGCATACAGCATTGCTGGATAAACTGTGCATGGAACTTGACTGACTTTGAGGGCTTCAGATACAAAGGCATTTGAGATGCAGTGCTGAAAACATTCTACAACAAGAAGCTGTTCTTTCAGGCATTTGTGTGGCTGTTATAGTATAGTGGTTAGTACTCTGCGTTGTGGCAGCAGTAACCCCGGTTCGAATCCGGGTCATGGCACAAATGGCAAACAGAATACCTTGTTTGTGGTTCCTCTTTGCTTCACCAGCCTCTCCTTTGATCATCATAGTTTTAGAATGCACACTACCTGTCCTTTGATCATCATAGTTTTAGAATGCACACTACCTGTCCTTTGATCATCATAGTAGATCATCATAGTTTTAGAATGCACACTACCCAGGACTCACCCATTTACTTTACTGACATTTTCAACATACCGTTCTACAGAGTACAGACACATTGCCTTTGCATGCAGCACTGTGAAACATCATGTCACAGTGGGCTAGTGGCACAATGGATAACGCGTCTGACTACGGATCAGAATATTCTAGGTTCGACTCCTGGCTAGCTCGTTGAGAGTTTTAACCAGTGTAAATCAGTTCTTCCTCGTACTTCTCCACAACCGAAAATAATCAACTGACACAGTTACGCTGCATTCCAACATGTCCCTGTGGATTCTTGACAGCTATCTTGAAACCTCCTCTTGCAACTCCACATTTTGTGAAAACAAATGTTTTCCTGGAAGTGCATACAACATTGCTGGATAAACTGTGCATGGAACTTGACTGACTTTGAGGAAGGTCTTCAGATACAAATGCATTTGAGATTCAGTGCTGAAAACATTCTACAACAAGAAGCTGTTCTTTCAGGCATTTGTGTGGCTGTGATAGTTTAGTGGTTAGTACTCTGCGTTGTTGCTGCAGTAATCCCGGTTTGAATCCGGGTCATGGCACAAACGGCAAACAGAATACCTTGTTTGAGATTCCTCTTGGCTTCACCAGCCTCCCCTTTGATCATCATAGTTTTAGAATGCACACTTCCTGTCCTTTGATCATCATAGTTTTAGAATGCACACTACCTGTCCTTTGATCATCATAGTAGATCGTTCTACAGAGTACAGACACATTGCCTTTGCATGCAGCACTGTGAAAGCTCATGTCACAACGCGTCTGACTACGGATCAGAAGATTCTAGGTTCGATTCCTGGATAATGGGTCTGACTACGGATCAGAAGATTCTAGGTTCGACTCCTGGCTAGCTCGTTGAGAGTTTTAACCAGTGTAAATCAGTTCTTCCTCGTACTTCTCCACAACCGAAAAGAATCAACTGACACAGATACGCTGCATTCCAACATGTCCCTGTGGATTCTTGACAGCTATCCTGAAACCTCCTCTTGCAAGTCCACATTTCGTGAAAACAAATGTTTTCCCAGAAGTGCATACAGCATTGCTGGATAAAATGTGCATGGAACTTGACTGACTTTGAGGAAGGGCTTCAGATACAAAGGCATTTGAGATTCAGTGCTGAAAACATTCTACAACAAGAAGCTGTTCTGTCGGTTCTAGGTTCAACTCCTGGCTAGCTCGTTGAGAGTTTTAACAAGTGTAAATCAGTTCTTCCTCATACTTCTCCACAACCGAAAATAGTCAACTGACACAGTTACGCTGCATTCCAACATGTCCCTGTGGATTCTTGACAGCTATCTTGAAACCTCCTCTTGCAACTCCACATTTTGTGAAAACAAATGTTTTCCCGGAAGTGCATACAGCATTGCTGGATAAACTGTGCATGGAACTTGACTGACTTTGAGGGCTTCAGATACAAAGGCATTTGAGATGCAGTGCTGAAAACATTCTACAACAAGAAGCTGTTCTTTCAGGCATTTGTGTGGCTGTGATCGTATAGTGGTTAGTACTCTGCGTTGTGGCCGCAGTAACCCCGGTTCGAATCCAGGTCATGGCACAAATGGCAAACAGAATACCTTGTTTGTGGTTCCTCTTTGCTTCACCAGCCTCTCCTTTGATCATCATAGTTTTAGAATGCACACTACCTGTCCTTTGATCATCATAGTAGATCATCATAGTTTTAGAATGCACACTACCCAGGACTCACCCATTTACTTTACTGACATTTTCAACATACCGTTCTACAGAGTACAGACACATTGCCTTTGCATGCAGCACTGTGAAAGATCATGTCACAGTGGGCTAGTGGCGCAATGGATAATGCGTCTGACTACTGATCAGAAGATTCTAGGTTCGACTCCTGGCTAGCTCATTGAGAGTTTTAACCAGTGTAAATCAGTTCTTCCTCGTACTTCTCCACAACCGAAAAGAATCAACTGACACAGTTACGCTGCATTCCAACATGTCCCTGTGGATTCTTGACAGCTATCCTGAAACCTCCTCTTGCAAGTCCACATTTCGTGAAAACAAATGTTTTCCCGGAAGGGAAACTACCCAGGACTCACCCATTGCTGGATAAAATGTGCATGGAACTTGACTGACTTTGAGGAAGGTCTTCAGATACAAATGCATTTGAGATTCAGTGCTGAAAACATTCTACACCAAGAAGCTGTTCTTTCAGGCATTTGTGTGGCTGTGATAGTTTAGTGGTTAGTACTCTGCGTTGTGGCTGCAGTAATCCCGGTTTGAATCCGGGTCATGGCACAAATGGCAAACAGAATACCTTGTTTGAGATTCCTCTTGGCTTCACCAGCCTCCCCTTTGATCATCATAGTTTTAGAATGCACACTTCCTGTCCTTTGATCATCATAGTTTTAGAATGCACACTACCTGTCCTTTGATCATCATAGTAGATCGTTCTACAGAGTACAGACACATTGCCTTTGCATGCAGCACTGTGAAAGGTCATGTCACAACGCGTCGGACTACGGATCAGAAGATTCTAGGTTCGACTCCTGGATAATGCGTCTGACTACGGATCCGAAGATTCTAGGTTCGACTCCTGGCTAGCTCGTTGAGAGTTTTAACCAGTGTAAATCAGTTCTTCCTCGTACTTCTCCACAACCGAAAAGAATCAACTGACACAGTTATGCTGCATTCCAACATGTCCCTGTGGATTCTTGACAGCTATCCTGAAACCTCCTCTTGCAAGTCCACATTTTGTGAAAACAAATGTTTTCCCAGAAGTGCATACAGCATTGCTGGATAAAATGTGCGTGGAACTTGACTGACTTTGAGGAAGGGCTTCAGATACAAAGGCATTTGAGATTCAGTGCTGAAAACATTCTACAACAAGAAGCTGTTCTTTCGGTTCTAGGTTCAACTCCTGGCTAGCTCGTTGAGAGTTTTAACCAGTGTAAATCAGTTCTTCCTCATACTTCTCCACAACCGAAAAGAATCAACTGACACAGATACACTGCATTCCAACATGTCCCTGTGGATTCTTGACAGCTATCCTGAAACCTCCTCTTGCAAGTCCACATTTCGTGAAAACAAATGTTTTCCCAGAAGTGCATACAGCATTGCTGGATAAAATGTGCATGGAACTTGACTGACTTTGAGGAAGGGCTTCAGATACAAAGGCATTTGAGATTCAGTGCTGAAAACATTCTACAACAAGAAGCTGTTCTTTCGGTTCTAGGTTCAACTCTTGGCTAGCTCGTTGAGAGTTTTAACAAGTGTAAATCAGTTCTTCCTCATACTTCTCCACAACCGAAAATAGTCAACTGACACAGTTACGCTGCATTCCAACATGTCCCTGTGGATTCTTGACAGCTATCTTGAAACCTCCTCTTGCAACTCCACATTTTGTGAAAACAAATGTTTTCCCAGAAGTGCATACAGCATTGCTGGATAAACTGTGCATGGAACTTGACTGACTTTGAGGGCTTCAGATACAAAGGCATTTGAGATGCAGTGCTGAAAACATTCTACAACAAGAAGCTGTTCTTTCAGGCATTTGTGTGGCTGTGATAGTATAGTGGTTAGTACTCTGCGTTGTGGCTGCAGAGTTCAAATCCGGGTCATGGCACAAATGGCAAACAGAATACCTTGTTTGTGATTCCTCTTTGCTTCACCAGCCTCTCCTTTGATCATCATAGTTTTAGAATGCACACTACCTGTCCTTTGATCATCATAGGACAGTCATGTCACAACGCGTCTGACTACGGATCAGAAGATTCTAGGTTCGACTCCTGGATAAGGCGTCTGACTACGGATCAGAAGATTCTAGGTTCGACTCCTGGCTAGCTCATTGAGAGTTTTAACCAGTGTAAATCAGTTCTTCCTCGTACTTTTCCACAACCGAAAAGAATCAACTGACACAGTTATGCTGCATTCCAACATGTCCCTGTGGATTCTTGACAGCTATCCTGAAACCTCCTCTTGCAAGTCCACATTTCGTGAAAACAAATGTTTTCCCGGAAGGGAAACTACCCAGGATTCACCCATTGCTGGATAAAATGTGCATGGAACTTGACTGACTTTGAGGAAGGTCTTCAGATACAAATGCATTTGAGATTCAGTGCTGAAAACATTCTACAACAAGAAGCTGTTCTTTCAGGCATTTGTGTGGCTGTGATAGTTTAGTGGTTAGTACTCTGCGTTGTGGCTGCAGTAATCCCGGTTTGAATCCGGGTCATGGCACAAATGGCAAACAGAATACCTTGTTTGAGATTCCTCTTGGCTTCACCAGCCTCCCCTTTGATCATCATAGTTTTAGAATGCACACTTCCTGTCCTTTGATCATCATAGTAGATCGTTCTACAGAGTACAGACACATTGCCTTTGCATGCAGCACTGTGAAAGGTCATGTCACAATGTGTCTGACTACAGATCAGAAGATTCTAGGTTCAACTCCTGGATAATGTGTCTGACTACGGATCAGAAGATTCTAGGTTCGACTCCTGGCTAGCTCGTTGAGAGTTTTAACCAGTGTAAATCAGTTCTTCCTCGTACTTCTCCACAACCGAAAAGAATCAACTGACACAGTTACGTTGCATTCCAACATGTCCCTGTGGATTCTTGACAGCTATCCTGAAACCTCCTCTTGCAAGTCCACATTTCGTGAAAACAAATGTTTTCCCGGAAGGGAAACTACCCAGGACTCACCCATTGCTGGATAAAATGTGCGTGGAACTTGACTGACTTTGAAGAAGGGCTTCAGATACAAAGGCATTTGAGATTCAGTGCTGAAAACATTCTACAACAAGAAGCTGTTCTTTCGGTTCTAGGTTCAACTCCTGGCTAGCACGTTGAGAGTTTTAACCAGTGTAAATCAGTTCTTCCTCGTACTACTCCACAACCGAAAATAATCAACTGACACAGTTATGCTGCATTCCAACATGTCCCTGTGGATTCTTGACAGCTATCCTGAAACCTCCTCTTGCAAGTCCACATTTTGTGAAAACAAATGTTTTCCCAGAAGTGCATACAGCATTGCTGGATAAAATGTGCGTGGAACTTGAATGACTTTGAGGAAGGGCTTCAGATACAAAGGCATTTGAGATTCAGTGCTGAAAACATTCTACAACAAGAAGCTGTTCTTTCGGTTCTAGGTTCAACTCCTGGCTAGCTCGTTGAGAGTTTTAACAAGTGTAAATCAGTTCTTCCTCATACTTCTCCACAACCGAAAATAGTCAACTGACACAGTTACGCTGCATTCCAACATGTCCCTGTGGATTCTTGACAGCTATCTTGAAACCTCCTCTTGCAACTCCACATTTTGTGAAAACAAATGTTTTCCCGGAAGTGCATACAGCATTGCTGGATAAACTGTGCATGGAACTTGACTGACTTTGAGGGCTTCAGATACAAAGGCATTTGAGATTCAGTGCTGAAAACATTCTACAACAAGAAGCTGTTCTTTCAGGCATTTGTGTGGCTGTGATAGTATAGTGGTTAGTACTCTGCGTTGTGGCGGCAGTAACCCCGGTTCAAATCCGGGTCATGGCACAAATGGCAAACAGAATACCTTGTTTGTGGTTCCTCTTTGCTTCACCAGCCTCTCCTTTGATCATCATAGTTTTAGAATGCACACTACCTGTCCTTTGATCGTCATAGTTTTAGAATGCACACTACCTGTCCTTTGATCATCATAGTAGATCATCATAGTTTTAGAATGCACACTACCCAGGACTCACCCATTTACTTTACTGACATTTTCAACATACCGTTCTACAGAGTACAGACACATTGCCTTTGCATGCAGCACTGTGAAAGGTCATGTCACAGTGGGCTAGTGGCGCAATGGATAAAGCGTCTGACTACGGATCAGAAGATTCTAGGTTCAACTCCTGGCTAGCTCGTTGAGAGTTTTAACCAGTGTAAATCAGTTCTTCCTCGTACTTCTCCACAACCGAAAAGAATCAACTGACACAGTTACGCTGCATTCCAACATGTCCCTGTGGATTCTTGACAGCTATCCTGAAACCTCCTCTTGCAAGTCCACATTTCGTGAAAACAAATGTTTTCCCGGAAGGGAAACTACCCAGGACTCACCCATTGCTGGATAAAATGTGCATGGAACTTGACTGACTTTGAGGAAGGTCTTCAGATACAAATGCATTTGAGATTCAGTGCTGAAAACATTCTCCAACAAGAAGCTGTTCTTTCAGGCATTTGTGTGGCTGTGATAGTTTAGTGGTTAGTACTCTGCGTTGTGGCTGCAGTAATCCCGGTTTGAATCCGGGTCATGGCACAAATGGCAAACAGAATACCTTGTTTGAGATTCCTCTTGGCTTCACCAGCCTCCCCTTTGATCATCATAGTTTTAGAATGCACACTTCCTGTCCTTTGATCATCATAGTTTTAGAATGCACACTACCTGTCCTTTGATCATCATAGTAGATCGTTCTACAGAGTACAGACACATTGCCTTTGCATGCAGCACTGTGAAAGCTCATGTCACAACGCGTCGGACTACGGATCAGAAGATTCTAGGTTCGACTCCTGGATAATGCGTCTGACTACGGATCAGAAGATTCTAGGTTCGACTCCTGGCTAGCTCGTTGAGAGTTTTAACCAGTGTAAATCAGTTCTTCCTCGTACTTCTCCACAACCGAAAAGAATCAACTGACACAGTTACGTTGCATTCCAACATGTCCCTGTGGATTCTTGACAGCTATCCTGAAACCTCCTCTTGCAAGTCCACATTTCGTGAAAACAAATGTTTTCCCGGAAGGGAAACTACCCAGGACTCACCCATTGCTGGATAAAATGTGCGTGGAACTTGACTGACTTTGAGGAAGGGCTTCAGATACAAAGGCATTTGAGATTCAGTGCTGAAAACATTCTACAACAAGAAGCTGTTATTTCGGTTCTAGGTTCAACTCCTGGCTAGCACGTTGAGAGTTTTAACAAGTGTAAATCAGTTCTTCCTCATACTTCTCCACAACCGAAAATAGTCAACTGACACAGTTACGCTGCATTCCAACATGTCCCTGTGGATTCTTGACAGCTATCTTGAAACCTCCTCTTGCAACTCCACATTTTGTGAAAACAAATGTTTTCCCGGAAGGGAAACTACCCAGGACTCACCCATTGCTGGATAAAATGTGCATGGAACTTGACTGACTTTGAGGAAGGGCTTCAGATACAAAGGCATTTGAGATTCAGTGCTGAAAACATTCTACAACAAGAAGCTGTTCTTTCGGTTCTAGGTTCAACTCCTGGCTAGCTCGTTGAGAGTTTTAACAAGTGTAAATCAGTTCTTCCTCATACTTCTCCACAACCGAAAATAGTCAACTGACACAGTTACGCTGCATTCCAACATGTCCCTGTGGATTCTTGACAGCTATCTTGAAACCTCCTCTTGCAACTCCACATTTTGTGAAAACAAATGTTTTCCCGGAAGTGCATACAGCATTGCTGGATAAACTGTGCATGGAACTTGACTGACTTTGAGGGCTTCAGATACAAAGGCATTTGAGATGCAGTGCTGAAAACATTCTACAACAAGAAGCTGTTCTTTCAGACATTTGTGTGGCTGTGATAGTTTAGTGGTTAGTACTCTGCGTTGTGGCTGCAATAACCTCGGTTCGAATCCGGGTCATGGCACAAATGGCAAACAGAATACCTTGTTTGTGGTTCCTCTTTGCTTCACCAGCCTCTCCTTTGATCATCATAGTTTTAGAATGCACACTACCTGTCCTTTGATCATCATAGTTTTAGAATGCACACTACCTGTCCTTTGATCATCATAGTAGATCATCATAGTTTTAGAATGCACACTACCCAGGACTCACCCATTTACTTTACTGACATTTTCAACATACCGTTCTACAGAGTACAGACACATTGCCTTTGCATGCAGCACTGTGAAAGGTCATGTCACAGTGGGCTAGTGGCGCAATTTTGTGAAAACAAATGTTTTCCCGGAAGTGCATACAGCATTGCTGGATAAACTGTGCATGGAACTTGACTGACTTTGAGGAAGGGCTTCAGATACAAAGGCATTTGAGATTCAGTGCTGAAAACATTCTACAACAAGAAGCTGTTCTTTTAGGCATTTGTGTGGCTGTGATAGTATAGTGGTTAGTACTCTGCGTTGTGGCCGCAGTAACCCCGGTTCGAATCCGGGTCATGGCACAAATGGCAAACAGAATACCTTGTTTGAGATTCCTCTTGGCTTCAGCAGCCTCCCCTTTGATCATCATAGTTTTAGAATGCACACTACCTGTCCTTTGATCATCATAGTAGATCATCATAGTTTTAGAATGCACACTACCCAGGACTCACCCATTTACTTTACTGACATTTTCAACATACCGTTCTACAGAGTACAGACACATTGCCTTTGCATGCAGCACTGTGAAAGGTCATGTCACAATGTGTCTGACTACGGATCAGAAGATTCTAGGTTCGACTCCTGGATAATGCGTCTGACTACGGATCAGAAGATTCTAGGTTCAACTCCTGGCTAGCTCGTTGAGAGTTTTAACCAGTGTAAATCAGTTCTTCCTCGTACTTCTCCACAACCGAAAAGAATCAACTGACACAGTTACGCTGCATTCCAACATGTCCCTGTGGATTCTTGACAGCTATCCTGAAACCTCCTCTTGCAAGTCCACATTTCGTGAAAACAAATGTTTTCCCGGAAGGGAAACTACCCAGGACTCACCCATTGCTGGATAAAATGTGCGTGGAACTTGACTGACTTTGAGGAAGGGCTTCAGATACAAATGCATTTGAGATTCAGTTCTGAAAACATTCTACAACAAGAAGCTGTTCTTTCAGGCATTTGTGTGGCTGTGATAGTATAGTGGTTAGTACTCTGCGTTGTGGCCGCAGTAACCCCGGTTCGAATCCGGGTCATGGCACAAATGGCAAACAGAATACCTTGTTTGAGATTCCTCTTGGCTTCACCAGCCTCCCCTTTGATCATCATAGTTTTAGAATGCACACTACCTGTCCTTTGATCATCATAGTAGATCGTTCTACAGAGTACAGACACATTGCCTTTGCATGCAGCACTGTGAAAGCTCATGTCACAACACGTCTGACTACGGATCAGAAGATTCTAGGTTCGACTCCTGGATAATGCATCTGACTACAGATCAGAAGATTCTAGGTTCAACTCCTGGCTAGCTTGTTGAGAGTTTTAACCAGTGTAAATCAGTTCTTCCTCGTACTTCTCCACAACCGAAAAGAATCAACTGACACAGTTATGCTGCATTCCAACATGTCCCTGTGGATTCTTGACAGCTATCTTGAAACCTCCTCTTGCAACTCCACATTTTGTGAAAACAAATGTTTTCCTGGAAGTGCATACAGCATTGCTGGATAAACTGTGCATGGAACTTGACTGACTTTGAGGAAGGTCTTCAGATACAAATGCATTTGAGATTCAGTGCTGAAAACATTCTACAACAAGAAGCTGTTCTTTCAGGCATTTGTGTGGCTGTGATAGTTTAGTGGTTAGTACTCTGCGTTGTGGCTGCAGTAATCCCGGTTTGAATCCGGGTCATGGCACAAATGGCAAACAGAATACCTTGTTTGAGATTCCTCTTGGCTTCACCAGCCTCCCCTTTGATCATCATAGTTTTAGAATGCACACTTCCTGTCCTTTGATCATCATAGTTTTAGAATGCACACTACCTGTCCTTTGATCATCATAGTAGATCGTTCTACAGAGTACAGACACATTGCCTTTGCATGCAGCACTGTGAAAGGTCATGTCACAACGCATCTGACTACGGATCAGAAGATTCTAGGTTCGACTCCTGGATAATGCGTCTGACTACGGATCAGAAGATTCTAGGTTCGACTCCTGGCTAACTCGTTGAGAGTTTTAACCAGTGTAAATCAGTTCTTCCTCGTACTTCTCCACAACCGAAAAGAATCAACTGACACAGTTATGCTGCATTCCAACATGTCCCTGTGGATTCTTGACAGCTATCCTGAAACCTCCTCTTGCAAGTCCACATTTCGTGAAAACAAATGTTTTCCCGGAAGGGAAACTACCCAGGACTCACCCATTGCTGGATAAAATGTGCATGGAACTTGACTGACTTTGAGGAAGGGCTTCAGATACAAATGCATTTGAGATTCAGTGCTGAAAACATTCTACAACAAGAAGCTGTTCTTTCAGGCATTTGTGTGGCTGTGATAGTTTAGTGGTTAGTACTCTGCGTTGTGGCTGCAGTAACCCCGGTTTGAATCCGGGTCGTGGCACAAATGGCAAACAGAATACCTTGTTTGAGATTCCTCTTGGCTTCACCAGCCTCCCCTTTGATCATCATAGTTTTAGAATGCACACTTCCTGTCCTTTGATCATCATAGTTTTAGAATGCACACTACCTGTCCTTTGATCATCATAGTAGATCGTTCTACAGAGTACAGACACATTGCCTTTGCATGCAGCACTGTGAAAGGTCATGTCACAATGCGTCTGACTACGGATCAGAAGATTCTAGGTTCGACTCCTGGATAATGCGTCTGACTACGGATCAGAAGATTCTAGGTTCGACTCCTGGCTAGCTCGTTGAGAGTTTTAACCAGTGTAAATCAGTTCTTCCTCGTACTTCTCCACAACCGAAAAGAATCAACTGACACAGTTATGCTGCCAACATGTCCCTGTGGATTCTTGACAGCTATCCTGAAACCTCCTCTTGCAAGTCCACATTTCGTGAAAACAAATGTTTTCCCAGAAGTGCATACAGCATTGCTGGATAAAATGTGCATGGAACTTGACTGACTTTGAGGAAGGGCTTCAGATACAAAGGCATTTGAGATTCAGTGCTGAAAACATTCTACAACAAGAAGCTGTTCTTTCGGTTCTAGGTTCAACTCCTGGCTAGCTCGTTGAGAGTTTTAACAAGTGTAAATCAGTTCTTCCTCATACTTCTCCACAACCGAAAATAGTCAACTGACACAGTTACGCTGCATTCCAACATGTCCCTGTGGATTCTTGACAGCTATCTTGAAACCTCCTCTTGCAACTCCACATTTTGTGAAAACAAATGTTTTCCCGGAAGTGCATACAGCATTGCTGGATAAACTGTGCATGGAACTTGACTGACTTTGAGGGCTTCAGATACAAAGGCATTTGAGATTCAGTGCTGAAAACATTCTACAACAAGAAGCTGTTCTTTCAGGCATTTGTGTGGCTGTGATAGTATAGTGGTTAGTACTCTGCGTTGTGGCCGCAGTAACCCCGGTTCGAATCCGGGTCATGGCACAAATGGCAAACAGAATACCTTGTTTGTGGTTCCTCTTTGCTTCACCAGCCTCTCCTTTGATCATCATAGTTTTAGAATGCACACTACCTGTCCTTTGATCATCATAGTTTTAGAATGCACACTACCTGTCCTTTGATCATCATAGTAGATCATCATAGTTTTAGAATGCACACTACCCAGGACTCACCCATTTACTTTACTGACATTTTCAACATACCGTTCTACAGAGTACAGACACATTGCCTGTGAAAGGTCATGTCACAGTGGGCTAGTGGCGCAATGGATAACGCGTCTGACTACGAATCAGAAGATTCTAGGTTCGACTCCTGGCTAGCTCGTTGAGAGTTTTAACCAGTGTAAATCATTTCTTCCTCGTACTTCTCCACAACCGAAAAGAATCAACTGACACAGTTACGCTGCATTCCAACATGTCCCTGTGGATTCTTGACAGCTATCCTGAAACCTCCTCTTGCAAGTCCACATTTCGTGAAAACAAATGTTTTCCCGGAAGGGAAACTACCCAGGACTCACCCATTGCTGGATAAAATGTGCATGGAACTTGACTGACTTTGAGGAAGGGCTTCAGATACAAATGCATTTTAGATTCAGTGCTGAAAACATTCTACAACAAGAAGCTGTTCTTTCAGGCATTTGTGTGGCTGTGATAGTTTAGTGGTTAGTACTCTGCGTTGTGGCTGCAGTAACCCCGGTTTGAATCCGGGTCATAGCACAAATGGCAAACAGAATACCTTGTTTGAGATTCCTCTTGGCTTCACTAGCCTCCCCTTTGATCATCATAGTTTTAGAATGCACACTTCCTGTCAATTGATCATCATAGTTTTAGAATGCACACTACCTGTCCTTTGATCATCATAGTAGATCGTTCTACAGAGTACAGACACATTGCCTTTGCATGCAGCACTGTGAAAGGTCATGTCACAACGCGTCTGACTACAGATCAGAAGATTCTAGGTTCGACTCCTGGATAATGCGTCTGACTACGGATCAGAAGATTCTAGGTTCGACTCCTGGCTAGCTCGTTGAGAGTTTTAACCAGTGTAAATCAGTTCTTCCTCGTACTTCTCCACAACCGAAAAGAATCAACTGACACAGTTATGCTGCCAACATGTCCCTGTGGATTCTTGACAGCTATCCTGAAACCTCCTCTTGCAAGTCCACATTTCGTGAAAACAAATGTTTTCCCGGAAGGGAAACTACCCAGGACTCACCCATTGCTGGATAAAATGTGCATGGAACTTGACTGACTTTGAGGAAGGGCTTCAGACACAAATGCATTTTAGATTCAGTGCTGAAAACATTCTACAACAAGAAGCTGTTCTTTCAGGCATTTGTGTGGCTGTGATAGTTTAGTGGTTAGTACTCTGCGTTGTGGCTGCAGTAACCCTGGTTTGAATCCGGGTCATGGCACAAATGGCAAACAGAATACCTTGTTTGAGATTCCTCTTGGCTTCACCAGCCTCCCCTTTGATCATCATAGTTTTAGAATGCACACTTCCTGTCCTTTGATCATCATAGTAGATCATCATAGTTTTAGAATGCACACTACCCAGGACTCACCCATTTACTTAACTGACATTTTCAACATACCGTTCTACAGAGTACAGACACACTGCCTTTGCATGCAGCACTGTGAAAGGTCATGTCACAGTGGGCTAGTGGCGCAATGGATAATGCGTCTGACTACGGATCAGAAGATTCTAGGTTCGACTCCTGGCTAGCTCGTTGAGAGTTTTAACCAGTGTAAATCAGTTCTTCCTCGTACTTCTCCACAACCGAAAAGAATCAACTGACACAGTTACGCTGCATTCCAACATGTCCCTGTGGATTCTTGACAGCTATCCTGAAACCTCCTCTTGCAAGTCCACATTTCGTGAAAACAAATGTTTTCCCGGAAGGGAAACTACCCAGGACTCACCCATTGCTGGATAAAATGTGCATGGAACTTGACTGACTTTGAGGAAGGGCTTCAGATACAAATGCATTTGAGATTCAGTGCTGAAAACATTCTACAACAAGAAGCTGTTCTTTCAGGCATTTGTGTGGCTGTGATAGTTTAGTGGTTAGTACTCTGCGTTGTGGCTGCAGTAACCCCGGTTTGAATCCGGGTCATGGCACAAATGGCAAACAGAATACCTTGTTTGAGATTCCTCTTGGCTTCACCAGCCTCCCCTTTGATCATCATAGTTTTAGAATGCACACTTCCTGTCCTTTGATCATCATAGTTTTAGAATGCACACTACCTGTCCTTTGATCATCATAGTAGATCGTTCTACAGAGTACAGACACATTGCCTTTGCATGCAGCACTGTGAAAGGTCATGTCACAATGCGTCTGACTACGGATCAGAAGATTCTAGGTTTGACTCCTGGATAATGCGTCTGACTACGGATCAGAAGATTCTAGGTTCGACTCCTGGCTAGCTCGTTGAGAGTTTTAACCAGTGTAAATCAGTTCTTTCTCGTACTTCTCCACAACCGAAAAGAATCAACTGACACAGTTATGCTGCATTCCAACATGTCCCTGTGGATTCTTGACAGCTATCCTGAAACCTCCTCTTGCAAGTCCACATTTTGTGAAAACAAATGTTTTCCCAGAAGTGCATACAGCATTGCTGGATAAAATGTGCATGGAACTTGACTGACTTTGAGGAAGGGCTTCAGATACAAATGCATTTGAGATTCAGTTCTGAAAACATTCTACAACAAGAAGCTGTTCTTTCAGGCATTTGTGTGGCTGTGATAGTTTAGTGGTTAGTACTCTGCGTTGTGGCTGCAGTAACCCCGGTTTGAATCCGGGTCGTGGCACAAATGGCAAATAGAATACCTTGTTTGAGATTCCTCTTGGCTTCACCAGCCTCCCCTTTGATCATCATAGTTTTAGAATGCACACTTCCTGTCCTTTGATCATCATAGTTTTAGAATGCACACTACCTGTCCTTTGATCATCATAGTAGATCGTTCTACAGAGTACAGACACATTGCCTTTGCATGCAGCACTGTGAAAGGTCATGTCACAATGCGTCTGACTACGGATCAGAAGATTCTAGGTTCGACTCCTGGATAATGCGTCTGACTACGGATCAGAAGATTCTAGGTTCGACTCCTGGCTAGCTCGTTAAGAGTTTTAACCAGTGTAAATCAGTTCTTCCTCGTACTTCTCCACAACCGAAAAGAATCAACTGACACAGTTATGCTGCATTCCAACATGTCCCTGTGGATTCTTGACAGCTATCCTGAAACCTCCTCTTGCAAGTCCACATTTTGTGAAAACAAATGTTTTCCCAGAAGTGCATACAGCATTGCTGGATAAAATGTGCATGGAACTTGACTGACTTTGAGGAAGGGCTTCAGATACAAAGGCATTTGAGATTCAGTGCTGAAAACATTCTACAACAAGAAGCTGTTCTTTCGGTTCTAGGTTCAACTCCTGGCTAGCTCGTTGAGAGTTTTAACAAGTGTAAATCAGTTCTTCCTCATACTTCTCCACAACCGAAAATAGTCAACTGACACAGTTACGCTGAATTCCAACATGTCCCTGTGGATTCTTGACAGCTATCTTGAAACCTCCTCTTGCAACTCCACATTTTGTGAAAACAAATGTTTTCCCGGAAGTGCATACAGCATTGCTGGATAAACTGTGCATGGAATTTGACTGACTTTGAGGGCCTCAGATACAAAGGCATTTGAGATTCAGTGCTGAAAACATTCTACAACAAGAAGCTGTTCTTTCAGGCATTTGTGTGGCTGTGATAGTATAGTGGTTAGTACTCTGCGTTGTGGCCGCAGTAACCCCGGTTCAAATCCGGGTCATGGCACAAATGGCAAACAGAATACCTTGTTTGTGGTTCCTCTTTGCTTCACCAGCCTCTCCTTTGATCATCATAGTTTTAGAATGCACACTACCTGTCCTTTGATCATCATAGTTTTAGAATGCACACTACCTGTCCTTTGATCATCATAGTAGATCATCATAGTTTTAGAATGCACACTACCCAGGACTCACCCATTTACTTTACTGACATTTTCAACATACCGTTCTACAGAGTACAGACACATTGCCTTTGCATGCAGCACTGTGAAAGGTCATGTCACAGTGGGCTAGTGGCGCAATGGATAATGCGTCTGACTACGGATCAGAAGATTCTAGGTTCGACTCCTGGCTAGCTCATTAAGAGTTTTAACCAGTGTAAATCAGTTCTTCCTCGTACTTCTCCACAACCGAAAAGAATCAACTGACACAGTTATGCTGCATTCCAACATGTCCCTGTGGATTCTTGACAGCTATCCTGAAACCTCCTCTTGCAAGTCCACATTTTGTGAAAACAAATGTTTTCCCAGAAGTGCATACAGCATTGCTGGATAAAATGTGCATGGAACTTGACTGACTTTGAGGAAGGGCTTCAGATACAAAGGTGATGTGGATTTCCTTGTTGTTGATATGTTTGATGATGAAGAAATTCGCCGTTGAGACTGACTTGCTTTCAAAGAGTATAATTTTATTTAAGCAAGAAACAGCATCACTGGTCACGTCTGACCAGGAGGATCAAGAAGCCAATAATGATCTCTCTCGAACACACAGAGACAATTGCTTATATGCATCCAAACATCCGCTTTTCGTCATGGGTCATAAAACATCACGTTACACAACCACATGTGGCAATACTCCTATACAATACCTCAATTTAAACATTCCACCTGAGGGGACTCCTAAATCTCCTTCAGATACTATCACAAGACGCACCCGTTGTAAACTTATATTATCTCTGTCCTAGTTACATCAGACACTTCATAGTCCCCCCTAGCGAGACTATAGTCTCGCAAACGAGATAAATTATACAATTATGATGTTAATTAGCCTCATACGAATCACTTCTGTTCATGCTTAACCTTAGTAATATAGTAAAGTTTTATTTGTGGAGTGTGAGAGCGAAAAACCCATCAAGCAGCTATCTTTCTTTATTATCCATCAAACAATCTAGACAGGAAAACTCTCTTACGGTCCCTCTGCCCCAGGCAACCACCTATAGTACTCCAAACCAATTAAAAAGAAAAGGGTTATGAAAACTTTTTAGGATGATATATAAATGCACACATTCAAAACCTCAGAAATAAAATCTAAAAATTGTCCAAAGTCAGGCTGGTCGACCCATCGCACCTTCCAATGGACCTCTCCCTACCTAACACCACTTTCCCTAAGGATCGATAAAGAAAGAAAACACCTGAGGTCCCAATATATGCATCTTATACAGTTCCAGAAAAATATGTCTTGCTAAAAATATCTACTATAAAGTAAAACATACAAAAATATTTATCAATATTACAAGTTACATTGTAATAAACCCTCAATGATTTTTCAATCGAAATCCCTCATCATGATGTCTTCATTCAGGTTTCCGTTGTCCATTTCCATCCTCCATTTTCTTAAGTTTGGTTGTTTCAACTCCATTAATCTTGAAGGATCTCTGGACAATCAGCCACCCTCACATTGGTCTCCCAAATATCATCCTGGGAAGAAAAATCAACAGCCAGTATCTTTGTACATACAAAACCATCAAAGATATTCATTTTTGTATCATACTTTCACCTTATTCCACTACATGATTAACATATACATGATTAATATATTCAATTCCCCCCTTTTATCAATTCACTTCCAGTTCAAAATAATAGTGAGTCAATGTTGAATTCAGATATTCAAAAATGGATATTTCTCTCCAATCTCTATGACCTCCTCACCTTCACTTAGGTCATTACCACTCAGTAGCGGCATCTGAATGTTTTCTCCTGGCATCACAACTCCTACCCATCTCAATATCATAGCCTTAGCAAAGGTCAACAACAGCGTACAAAAACAAAACATCACACACAGTGATAGAAGGGTAGCCACCAAAATCTGAACCACTATAGCTCCTACTGGTCCTAATTGGTCTTGTAACCAGGTATTCGCAGACCATCCCGCTCTTTCTGATGGACCAAATGAATCCCTAATTAGTTTCAAAGCATCTATGACACTAGTCATATTGTCAGTAGCATCAGGAATCAAAGTGTAACAGGCTTCTCCAGTTAGATTCAAAGCTACACAGAGGCCACCTTGTTTGGCCAAAATGTAATCAAGAGCCATGTCATGTTTCAGCAACGTCAATCGATGACTCCTCTGAGTATTTGACAAATATTCAAAACCTTTTATGGTCTCATTTGCAAAACCTTGCAGGGTATATGTAATATTATCAATATGATCAGCTAAGTATGTAACACCATACCATGGAAACAATCCTATTCCCCATTTCTCTCCCAAACTTATCCTCCAATGATAAGACTCCAAGTTGTGAAATTGTGCCAAATCTCTTTTCTTTCTACTGCTAGAGATTGTCGTAGAGTTATCCTCATCAGACCCTTGTCCCTTCTGAATAACAAAAACATCATACGGAAGTTTCAACTGTGCCATATAACAACATCCAATCCAACCATAAGGTAAAAATAAGTATGCCTTATTGCCACAAATCCACCAGATATCTTTAAATGTTCCTATGGTAAAATTACCCGGTAAAGTTTGATTCTTTACACTTAGAGTTTTACTCAGTCGGCGATGTGGTGCATGGAAGGTCACTGTATACATGTCATCAATAGCCCTTTGATCACGTCGTCCAAATTGCATCATATAGTTATCACATTCTGATATTCCCATAAACATACCATCTCCACCATGAGTACCATTTGAACAAAAACAAAATTTAACCTTCACAGGTGTCACTTCCATAGGATCAGGGACTGCTGTCGTAATATCTTCATACTGATCAAGGAGATTTATATATGATAACTTCTTCAACCAAGCACAATTCCGTTGAGGTGTAAATAGATGCACCGACACGGCCATCCAATAATCATATGGTGCTTGTTGCTTAAATACCAACCACGATAGCGCATAATTTTGACATTTAGAAGTTAAAGGTTCTGGTACCGTCTCTAGAATTGAAGGCCATGTGCCTGGTGCTGGAACTCTCACGACACATGGACCACTCAAATTACTAGCCAATCTAACAGAGTGAGTCAACTGTTGGTACCACATATTTCTACTTGCCCACGGGTCTGCAATTTGCAACACCGAGGAATCAAACCCATAAGCTTTCCATTGGGTTTCACGCTTCTCTAATGCATGAAGATGTTTAGTCATGACTTCTGATGTCCCGTCAGCATCTACAAAATCACCAATCAGATTCGACATAGTCATCTGAATTGTTTCAGCTGCCTTAACTAATGTAGATGTAGCAACAGATGTCAACATCATACCTACAGACTTTGTAGACACCGAAGAACTCATCATTGTTTCGTTGATAGTAGATCCCATCTTTACAACCTCACTTGTAAAATTACTCGCAGCTAGAGTAGTAACCAAAGTTGATACATTAATACTACTAGTTATTCTCTGAGCTACAGTAGTAGACATCATCTGTTCATCAGTCACCCTTGGAGTGACTAGTTGCTTTTGAACCTCTTTAGCCACCGTAACTACTTCAATAGGATCTAGGCCTTCTACCACAAGCATTATCTTACGAGTTCTATACCCTTTTACCCAATAATTGTGATATGGTACAAATTTAAACTCTGGATCCAAATAAGTGCATGTATATTCTCCCTGATCTTCCCCTGTTACATTGATTAGGACAAGTGTACAGTCGTCTACAACCCTAAACAACCTTATGTGATTGTACAAAATATACTTTCTTTGATCATGAGGCACACTATTAATTTCAGGTCCTGTTAGCACTATTTCTTCACCACGGGCATTTTCCAATTAGGGGGATTATTATCATCATTATTCCATTTTCCACATTTACATGGAAGGCGTGCTGAATTCCCTAACGTAGCTTTAATCACAATGTTTACAGGAATTTGAGTTGTAGAAATCATTTGAGGCTCAGCTGTATTTAGACGCAATATCTCTATGACGTCAGTAACCTTCAGTTTTGAAAAGGTGGATGTCTGCTTTATTTTCTCAATCAGCGGAAGAGTTGATATGGTAGTTGATAGTTTTCCTACTTCAACAACCGGGGGTTTTACAATTCTAGTTTCATTTAGTACCACTAAAGTCACAATACTGTTTCTGTAACCTAACCCCGATTGGACACTATGCTCTCCCATATTTACTAATTTTGGGTCATAATATGTACACTTATAGTCACCTTGATCTTCAATCTGAGATCTACGTAAATAAAGACTACAGTCTCCCTCAATCTTTGACCTTCTTCGATCATTAAGCAACACATACTTTTCTAGTGGTGATGTCCCCAATAAATCAATAACCTTACCATGGCTATCTTCCCACTTGACTCGGAATTTCCCTTTCCCATTATTTTCCTTTGTACACTGACATGGGAGCTGAACTGACTTTCCCAAAGTCACTTCTACTCTAGTCCTCGTAACGTTTTGGTCTAACCTTTCTTCGGGTTGGCCTTGGACTCCTTGGCCCAACTGGGTCTGTGGATTTTCCTGTAGAGGCATCACAGTCCTCTGGAGTCTTTGACTCATGCTCTTGAGAAATAGACTCTGTTGTTTCTGGGACATGTTGTAAATCAATGTCACCAAATCGTCTTTCTTGCTCATGGACAGACAAGTCATCCCTGACATCATCAAAAGTGTAATCAAAATCATCATGCATAGCCCCAACATGGTCAATCCCTTCTTCCGGATCTTGACCTTGGGGGTCTGCATGAACCTCTGCTGCTTCTGTAGCTTCTGTTGGCTCTCTTTCGCTTTCAACATCTCGGTTCTGTGATCGTGGAACCTCTTCTGTTGGCGCTTTAACACAATGTGATAAATGATACCAGGTAGGAGACCCTTTAACCTGGACTGCAGTTCCCGTACTGCGGACTACTTCAAATGGTCCTTCGCGGCGTTCATTAAACCACTTCCTCCTAAATACCTTCACGAATACCTTGTCTCCAGGTTGCACTGCATTCGTCTTTTGCTCATCGAGTCTCTCTTGCACCTCCTCTCGTTTTTGCCTGTCAGAGACATATGTGTATATTCTCTTATGTAAAGCAGCCATGTAATTAACATACACTCGCATTTCATCTTCTAAAAGGGCTAAACTTGGACCCTTGCCACTTGTACGCAAACAAGGTGTCGGCATCCGTCTGCCCATTGCCAACTCATGAGGTGTCATGCGCAAATCACGGAGCCCACTTGAACGACACACCATTAACGCCAGTGGAAGCGCTTCCACCCAATTCAAACCTGTGTGTTGGCAGATTTTAACAATGCGGTTTTTTAACACACCATTCATTTTTTCACAAGCACCTTGGCTTTGCGGATGATAAACAGCTCCTAAACGTTGTTTAATTCCCAATTTTTGCAGAATTAGTCTTATTGTTTTATCCACGAACTCTTTCCCATTATCTGAGGATATGCGA
Organism: Labrus bergylta; assembly: GCF_963930695.1. Lineage (NCBI taxonomy): Eukaryota > Metazoa > Chordata > Actinopteri > Labriformes > Labridae > Labrus > Labrus bergylta. The sequence continues at coordinate 19,792,777 of NC_089208.1, read as the reverse complement.
TCTGGGAGTCCCCACCTGCTTATAACCTCACGACACAAAAACTTGGCAACAGACTGAGCATCTTTCCGCTTAGTTGGACAGGCCTCAGGCCACCTTGAAAATCTGTCCACAACAACTAACATGTATCTTTTACCTCCTACCGGTCTTATCATGTCAACAAAATCCACAACTAACTCACGCATAGGACCTGTTGGCGTCCTAACATTGTTTTTTTAGACAGATAGTACACCTGCTTATGACATAATCAATCTGTTCAAGCAAATACAGTACCCAAAAACCATATTCTTTCTTAATCTTTCTCCTAACTCCCCCCTTGCACACGGGCTAAACCATGTGCTTTCTGGATCATCAGACCTAGCAGGTCTAACAATTTTATTATCTGAGCATTCACTTATCTCTCTACTTCCTGAACCTTCACTATTCTACCTTACAATTCCTTCAACATAAATCTAACTCCTTGACCTTTCCTGTAAACAACAGAAAAGTCCTCTCCAACCTCAACATCTCTCTATACTCCTCTACATCCGACCTCTACTGGCAGCCAACAATTCCGGATCATATACTGCAGTCGCCACATATCTATTAAGGCCTGCCGCCTGTAGGATTTCCTCCATCGCTGGGACCCCAATGAGGCTAGCCAAGAGTCTCTTAATGTCTCCCATGGCAGGCTGTGTTCCCACCAAAACCTCTTCCAACTTCGAAATCCAAGGATGCGCTCCATCTTGAAGAGTGGGTAATTTTTCAAGTATGTTTGACATGTCTGTACTTTGCCAAGGTTTATACTCTAAATTTTGACCTCGCACAATTACTAGACACATTTTATTGAATCTCTTTTCTTTTCTTGGACGTAATTCATACCCCAAAGTGTCAGACCTTTGAGACTTCTTCTGTATTTTCTTCCGTGTTTTTTTCAGTTCCTCTAGTTGCCTTTCCAAGACATGCTGGGTTGCTGGACAGGTAGATTCATTCATTTTCACAAGGCATCTATCTATAGTTCTCTCCACCTCTCTTAAAGCGCTGCATCCATCATCTTCCACCCCTGAACCGGCTGCTAATGGGTGAAGATATGAAGGACCTTCTCTCTCTGAGTCTTCATCATCATTGCTCACATCTGTGTCGTCCTTTCCTGGATCCACTCTTCTTATTGGCTTGTCTCCTTTTTTCTCCGCTTTAGCCAACATCCGTCTTACTGCTGGGTCATATCCACCAACAGCTTCATCCGAATCACTCTCACTGTCATCCTCTATGTCCAGTCGTCTGAACTGCTGACCGCTCCAACTTCTCAAACGGCTCTTTTTGTGTTTGCTGTCGGAGCTTGGGTACATTTCTATGGTCGTTGTAGCCTTTCCCTTCTCGATTATTTGTTCATCCTCGTCTGTGATGTGATAGTTGCCCTTCTGTATAATCACTGGGAGCTGAGGGTAAACATCAGTAAACTTCACTTCCTTCTCATAAGGCGGGGGCTTCTTTACTAAGGCAGTATGTGAGAAGGGTGTGTTAACCTTCTCCATTAACTTACCCACTGCCTTATCATTTTTCTGTATTTCTTGCATACCGCGGCCTCTTTTTTCATTTGCAGCTTCTAACAGTTTCTGTCCTTCATTTTCAAACAACTGCAGAACTCCAAGCTCAGTTTGTCTTTTCTCCATACGCCTTTTTCCTTTTTTCCCCTTCTTCTGCTTTACCTTGTATACAGACACAAGTACCTGTATTGTTTTGATCACATCCGGGTTCAAAGTCCCCTCCACTGGCCAAGGCTGGTCAATGTCAGGCCAACGCTTACTCCATTTTTCTGATATTTTTGGAATATCTTTAACAAGAGGATTAGTCTTCTGTACTACATCAACAGGAGTGATTGATTTTGTAATTTTGGTGTCCATCTTTGACATTACAATGACCCTCTTAGTTCCTCGTATTGTAAGTCAAACTATTTAGAAAGTACTGTTACCACACTTTAAAGTGAATGAATTTGCCAACCCCAAAGGAGACCAAAGCCTTCTTACTATAAAAGCAAAAGCACTTCTTTATCACCTAGTGCATCTAATCACACTTATTTATCTTTAAAATTATGGAAATAATGTCAATGCTCCATCTCAAAATAGCCCAGGTCAAGCTAGACCATACTCAGACAATGAAACCAGCATTCACAGCACTCAACTGCATTTGAATCAAATCAACTTTTCCATAAATGATCAATCAAATCAAAAATACTCCATTATTGACCAAATGCTTCAATTAGTCAGTCTGTTGCCAAGACTTCCTCCTATATAATTGTAATGTGATACATAGAAGAAACAATGTAAGCCTCTATGCGAAAACAGACTAAGCATGTATCAAAGATGTTGACTATAAAAAATGTGTATACACAGATAGAAAAGTTCAGGTGTTTGTTGAAAGAGTTTGTGGATAAAACCGCACTGGCCTTGATCAAGCTGGATTCAGGATCCCTACATGCTGTCATCCGCAAGCTTCCAGTGTTTGTGAAGTACCCCCCAGGTCTCTCCTCATCTGCCTTTTTTAGACTGATCCAGTTCAGACACAATCCATCTGTCTGTCTTCCCTTTAGCTCTCACACAGCATAGTAGAGAGAAACAGAGAAAACAGAAAGAAAACAAAACAAAAGTTTAATCACTCTGAATCCATATAGACAATGCAATAACAATTCAGTAAAATATGCACACATTATCTGTAATCTTTCTCTATTTTTTTTTTTATCTATTGCAAAGGCTGTCTCCCTACTGGGGGTGTGTTTTCCTTCCCTCTGTGTCCCACAGAGAGAAGAGAGAGGAGGAAGGGCTCTCTCTCCACTCCTCTTCAAAAGGAGTAATCTAATTGGCTTTCTATGTGAGGCAACGCCTCTTGGACCCGCCTCCTAATTTTAGCAAGGGCTTCCAGTCTAACCTGGCTGTCAAAGGGTTAACATCGTCTCCAAACCCTATGGTCCAAACCTAGTGCATTTAATGCACAGACAAGCGCATCTCACCCGTGGGTGTTGTGGGTGCTGTGACACCCCTACTTTCACTAAAATGTACACTTTTTACTAGTGGAGTCATTAAAAGAAAACTTATCGGTCAAGTAAGATTTATTAAGTGACAACTAAGCCAATCATATCTATTTGATTACAGTTGAAGCACGGTAAGGTTACATTTGCATTTAATCCTCCTGTCACTCATCACTGAGTCAGAGCTCAGAGCTCACACATGGAAACATGCTGCATGTAGCATCCTTCTGAAAGAGAGTAAGTCACTCAAACAGAGGTTTTTAAGATAAATCCACCTCACAAAACAGCCTAAGTGTAACATTTTCTCCTCTTGGTTGTTATTTTAGCTGTATGTATTTACTCCCATAACTTTACGATGTAGCAGAAGTCCCCTTTGCAGTTTTTCTAAATAAAAGCACATTTTATGTGAAGACCGGAAATAAAGAGACTAAGGCGTAAGGCAATAAGAAAAGCAAAATAATGGCATCACAAAGAACCGTTTTGAATCTGGTTTCTAGAGCTGACTGGGTTACTCACAATGGATGTTCATAAAGTTAGTGTCTAATTATCTTTTGTAACTTTGTCTTGTTATATGATGTTTCAGCTAAACTTAGTTATTGGACATTAAATGAAACAGAATGTGTTGATTTCCTAGAGGGTGGTAATATACTAGCACAGAACACACACACTTTTAAGATCACTGCTCCACCCCTGTGCACAGAGTCTATGCACACACAGAAATCAGCACAATATCCTCCCAATCAACAGCCAAATAGAAAATATATTCTCTCCACCTATTTTAATGTGAACACACACATACGCACAAACAGACAGAAAGAGAAGTTCACACTCCAATCAGCCAGCAGTTCTAAACTTTATCAGGAATTTTTCTGTTCTTTTCTCTAATCTTGCTACCTGAATGTGTACAGACTATCCTCGCTGGTCTCTCCACTTCTTAAAAACAGATACTATATACACTTATGCTATGTATAAACGTCCTTTATTAGGCTCATGTGTATTTATCAGATTAAACAAACATCCTCTGAGGGGCTCATAGATTTTTATCAAATTTAATATATAAAGTCCCCTGAAACAAAGGGCTCATAGGTTTTTAACACTGATGAAGATCAGATAAGTAAAAGTCCTCTGAAACAAAGGCTCATATTTTTTATCACTGATGAAGCAAAAATGTCCCCTCTTATAAGTTACTAAATCGCCTTTTAACCAATCACCTGCTACATATGCCTATTTATTAATACATCTATTCTATTTGTCGATCACACATATACAAGAACATTTCCGGATCAAATACACATCTTCACACCACACAGACCTCTCAAAACCATCCAAATCACAACACAAGAGACAAGACACAGACATAGACAGAGCCCTTCAACAGCCACACACACTTCAGTTCAGATTTTGAAGTCGACTCATTTATAATTTTCCTCTATCAAATCTTTTACTTCTGTCAAACTTTTAACAAATTGTCTTTTAACAAATTACTTCACACTGCATGCTTCAATGCACACTTTTTCCTTTACTCAGCGCTTTTTTCCCACTTTTCTCAAAACTCTTATCTTTATTCCTTATCTTCACTTTTCATCTTTTTACTTCTCATCTTTACACTTCTCATCTTTATTTCTTCTCTTTTATTTTCCTACATTATACGTTTATCATCTATTCAAATACCCTGGCCAGGGATCCCCTTTGTTTTATTTTTACTCAAATTTGACTACTTCTTAAAGCCAACTTTCACTTCAGTGTCTAATTTACACATGACTTACTGTTAAGAGGATACGGGCCCTGTCCTTGTTAAACTTGCATAGTTTTTTAGCTAACTGGTCTCGTTACTAGTTGCGCTTATGCTATCATTACCTTTCAACTTTTTATCTCTTCTTCTCTTATTTATCTCTTCTTTATTTTATTCCCCTTTATCTATATACTTTTTAACTCAATAAACCCCAATTTAGACGGAGAATTACTCCAACATCAACACATCATTGCACTTCAGTTCTTTGACAGTGCGGCCAAAATTGCCGATAGACGACAGAAACAGCTCCGCAATATGTGCAGAAAAAAAAGAAAGAAACACTTACGAAGTGATGGAAATAATAAACAAGCTGTGGTCCCCTGCAGAAGGCCCCAACCGATCCTGTTCCGTGACGCCAAAATTGATGTGGATTTCCTTGTTGTTGATATGTTTGATGATGAAGAAATTCGCCGTTGAGACTGACTTGCTTTCAAAGAGTATAATTTTATTTAAGCAAGAAACAGCATCACTGGTCACGTCTGACCAGGAGGATCAAGAAGCCAATAATGATCTCTCTCGAACACACAGAGACAATTGCTTATATGCATCCAAACATCCGCTTTTCGTCATGGGTCATAAAACATCACGTTACACAACCACATGTGGCAATACTCCTATACAATACCTCAATTTAAACATTCCACCTGAGGGGACTCCTAAATCTCCTTCAGATACTATCACAAGACGCACCCGTTGTAAACTTATATTATCTCTGTCCTAGTTACATCAGACACTTCAAAGGCATTTGAGATTCAGTGCTGAAAACATTCTACAACAAGAAGCTGTTCTTTCGGTTCTAGGTTCAACTCCTGGCTAGCTCGTTGAGAGTTTTAACCAGTGTAAATCAGTTCTTCCTCATACTTCTCCACAACCGAAAATAGTCAACTGACACAGTTACGCTGCATTCCAACATGTCCCTGTGGATTCTTGACAGCTATCTTGAAACCTCCTCTTGCAACTCCACATTTTGTGAAAACAAATGTTTTCCCGGAAGTGCATACAGCATTGCTGGATAAAATGTGCGTGGAACTTGACTGACTTTGAGGAAGGGCTTCAGATACAAAGGCATTTGAGATTCAGTGCTGAAAACATTCTACAACAAGAAGCTGTTCTTTCGGTTCTAGGTTCAACTCCTGGCTAGCTCGTTGAGAGTTTTAACAAGTGTAAATCAGTTCTTCCTCATACTTCTCCACAACCGAAAATAGTCAACTGACACAGTTACGCTGCATTCCAACATGTCCCTGTGGATTCTTGACAGCTATCTTGAAACCTCCTCTTGCAACTCCACATTTTGTGAAAACAAATGTTTTCCCAGAAGTGCATACAGCATTGCTGGATAAACTGTGCATGGAACTTGACTGACTTTGAGGGCTTCAGATACAAAGGCATTTGAGATTCAGTGCTGAAAACATTCTACAACAAGAAGCTGTTCTTTCAGGCATTTGTGTGGCTGTGATAGTATAGTGGTTAGTACTCTGCGTTGTGGCCGCAGTAACCCCAGTTCAAATCCGGGTCATGGCACAAATGGCAAACAGAATACCTTGTTTGTGGTTCCTCTTTGCTTCACCAGCCTCTCCTTTGATCATCATAGTTTTAGAATGCACACTACCTGTCCTTTGATCATCATAGTTTTAGAATGCACACTACCTGTCCTTTGATCATCATAGTAGATCATCATAGTTTTAGAATGCACACTACCCAGGACTCACCCATTTACTTTACTGACATTTTCAACATACAGAGTACAGACACATTGCCTTTGCATGCAGCACTGTGAAAGGTCATGTCACAGTGGGCTAGTGGCGCAATGGATAACGCGTCTGACTACGGATCAGAAGATTCTAGGTTCGACTCCTGGCTAGCTCGTTGAGAGTTTAAACCAGTGTAAATCAGTTCTTCCTCGTACTTCTCCACAACCGAAAAGAATCAACTGACACAGTTACGCTGCATTCCAACATGTCCCTGTGGATTCTTGACAGCTATCCTGAAACCTCCTCTTGCAAGTCCACATTTCGTGAAAACAAATGTTTTCCCAGAAGTGCATACAGCATTGCTGGATAAAATGTGCGTGGAACTTGACTGACTTTGAGGAAGGGCTTCAGATACAAAGGCATTTGAGATTCAGTGCTGAAAACATTCTACAACAAGAAGCTGTACTTTCAGTTCTAGGTTCAACTCCTGGCTAGCTCGTTGAGAGTTTTAACAAGTGTAAATCAGTTCTTCCTCATACTTCTCCACAACCGAAAATAGTCAACTGACACAGTTACGCTGCATTCCAACATGTCCCTGTGGATTCTTGACAGCTATCTTGAAACCTCCTCTTGCAACTCCACATTTTGTGAAAACAAATGTTTTCCCGGAAGTGCATACAGCATTGCTGGATAAACTGTGCATGGAACTTGACTGACTTTGAGGGCTTCAGATACAAAGGCATTTGAGATTCAGTGCTGAAAACATTCTACAACAAGAAGCTGTTCTTTCAGGCATTTGTGTGGCTGTGATAGTATAGTGGTTAGTACTCTGCATTGTGGCCGCAGTAACCCCGATTCAAATCCGGGTCATGGCACAAATGGCAAACAGAATACCTTGTTTGTGATTCCTCTTTGCTTCACCAGCCTCTCCTTTGATCATCATAGTTTTAGAATGCACACTACCTGTCCTTTGATCATCATAGTTTTAGAATGCACACTACCTGTCCTTTGATCATCATAGTTTTAGAATGCACACTACCTGTCCTTTGATCATCATAGTTTTAGAATGCACACTACCTGTCCTTTGATCATCATAGTTTTAGAATGCACACTACCTGTCCTTTGATCATCATAGTAGATCATCATAGTTTTAGAATGCACACTACCCAGGACTCACCCATTTACTTTACTGACATTTTCAACATACAGAGTACAGACACATTGCCTTTGCATGCAGCACTGTGAAAGGTCATGTCACAGTGGGCTAGTGGCGCAATGGATAACGCATCTGACTACGGATCAGAAGATTCTAGGTTCGACTCCTGGCTAGCTCGTTGAGAGTTTTAACCAGTGTAAATCAGTTCTTCCTCGTACTTCTCCACAACCGAAAAGAATCAACTGACACAGTTACGCTGCATTCCAACATGTCCCTGTGGATTCTTGACAGCTATCCTGAAACCTCCTCTTGCAAGTCCACATTTCGTGAAAGCAAATGTTTTCCCGGAAGGGAAACTACCCAGGACTCACCCATTGCTGGATAAAATGTGCATGGAACTTGACTGACTTTGAGGAAGGGCTTCAGATACAAATGCATTTGAGATTCAGTGCTGAAAACATTCTACAACAAGAAGCTGTTCTTTCAGGCATTTGTGTGGCTCTGATAGTTTAGTGGTTAGTACTCTTCGTTGTGGCTGCAGTAACCCCGGTTTGAATCCGGGTCATGGCAAACAGAATACCTTGTTTGAGATTCCTCTTGGCTTCACCAGCCTCCCCTTTGATCATCATAGTTTTAGAATGCACACTTCCTGTCCTTTGATCATCATAGTTTTAGAATGCACACTACCTGTCCTTTGATCATCATAGTTTTAGAATGCACACTACCTGTCCTTTGATCATCATAGTAGATCGTTCTACAGAGTACAGACACATTGCCTTTGCATGCAGCACTGTGAAAGGTTATGTCACAACGCGTCTGACTACGGATCAGAAGATTCTAGGTTCGACTCCTGGATAATGCGTCTGACTACGGATCAGAAGATTCTAGGTTCGACTCCTGGCTAGCTCGTTGAGAGTTTTAACCAGTGTAAATCAGTTCTTCCTCGTATTTCTCCACAACCGAAAAGAATCAACTGACACAGTTTTGCTGCATTCCAACATGTCCCTGTGGATTCTTGACAGCTATCCTGAAACCTCCTCTTGCAAGTCCACATTTTGTGAAAACAAATGTTTTCCCAGAAGTGCATACAGCATTGCTGGATAAAATGTGCGTGGAACTTGACTGACTTTGAGGAAGGGCTTCAGATACAAAGGCTTTTGAGATTCAGTGCTGAAAACATTCTACAACAAGAAGCTGTTCTTTCGGTTCTAGGTTCAACTCCTGGCTAGCTCGTTGAGAGTTTTAACAAGTGTAAATCAGTTCTTCCTCATACTTCTCCACAACCGAAAAGAATCAACTGACACAGTTACGCTGCATTCCAACATGTCCCTGTGGATTCTTGACAGCTATCCTGAAACCTCCTCTTGCAAGTCCACATTTCGTGAAAACAAATGTTTTCCCGGATGGGAAACTACCCAGGACTCACCCATTGCTGGATAAAATGTGCATGGAACTTGACTGACTTTGAGGAAGGGCTTCAGATACAAAGGCATTTGAGATTCAGTGCTGAAGACATTCTACAACAAGAAGCTGGTGTCTCAGGCAAGTAAGTGGCCATGATCGTATAGTGGTCATGTCACAGTGGCGAACAGAACAACTTTTTTGTGATTCCTCTTGGCTTGACCAGCCTCTCCTTTGATCATCATAGTTTTAGAATGCACACTACCTGTCCTTTGATCATCATAGTAGATCATCATAGTTTTAGAATGCACACTACCTGTCCTTTGATCATCATAGTAGATCATCATAGTTTTAGAATGCACACTACCTGTCCTTTGATCATCATAGTAGATCATCATAGTTTTAGAATGCACACTACCTGTCCTTTGATCATCATAGTTTTAGAATGCACACTACCCAGGACTCACCCAGTTATTTTACTGTCATTTTCAACATATCGTTCTACAGAGTACAGACACATTGCCTTTTCATGCAGCACCCTGAAATGTAATGTAAGTTTATGTCACAGTGGGCTAGTGCCGCAATGGATTACGTGTCTGACTACAGATCAGAAGTGTTTAGGTTCGACTCCTGGCTAACTCGTTGAGAGTTTTAACAAGTAAATTCTTCCTCCTACTTCTCCACAACCGAAAAGAGTCAATTGACACAGTTACACTGCATTTCAACTTGTCCCTGTGGATTCTGTACAGCTATCCTGAAACCTCCACTTGCAAGTCTTCGTTTTGTGAAAACAAATGTTCTCCCGGAAGTGCATACAATATTGCTGGATAAACCGTGCGTGGAACTTGACTGACTTTGAGGAAGGGCTTCAGATACAAAGGCATTTGAGATTCAGTGCTGAAGACATTCTACAACAAGAAGCTGGTGTCTCAGGCAAGTAAGTGGACATGATCGTATAGTGGTCATGTCACAGTGGCGAACAGAACAACTTTTTTGTGATTCCTCTTGGCTTGACTAGCCTCTACTTTGATCATCATAGTAGATCATGATAGTTTTAGAATGCACACTACCTGTCCTTTGATCATCATAGTAGATCATCATAGTTTTAGAATGCACACTACCTGTCCTTTGATCATCATAGTAGATCATCATAGTTTTAGAATGCACACTACCTGTCCTTTGATCATCATAGTTTTAGAATGCACACTACCCAGGACTCACCCAGTTATTTTACTGTCATTTTCAACATATCGTTCTACAGAGTACTGACACATTGCCTTTTCATGCAGCACCCTGAAATTTAATGTAAGTTTATGTCACAGTGGGCTAGTGCCGCAATGGATTACGTGTCTGACTACGGATCAGAAGAGTTTAGGTTTGACTCCTGGCTAACTCATTGAGAGTTTTAACAAGTAAATTCTTCCTCCTACTTCTCCACAACCGAAAAGAGTCAATTGACACAGTTACACTTGTTGGGCCTCAGCCATGTGCATGGGACAAGCGACTCAGGCCTGTATCACAGTTCTCAAGCCTGACTAGAGTATTTTGGAGGGAACTGAACAAAGGGGTCTTAGCCCAGCAACCCCCCAACAGAAACCAACAAATAGGTGTGAAAAGTGGGGGGGGTGTCTGAATTCTCTATCCTCATTGGAGGAGGCCTGAGGTAAACCCACAGGCAGCTCCAGGCTTTAAAAGCAATCACCAGGCATTGCTTCCTTCTCTTCAAGTGTGGTCTGCCGACACCAGAGGATACCCTCTCCATATGATGGACTCCAGCATTCGAGACAAAGCCTTTCCTCCTCTTGACTTACATAGGTTAAACTCCAGAGCTGAGGTTAGTCAGTATAGGTAGCTCTTCACATGCTGAATTCAAGCATCAGAGGATTCAGCTGACTACTTCCACTGCATATTTTTAGGAGTTTTGGGCGCAATCAGATGCTATCAGGTTCGAGCAAAAAGAAGAGTTTCTTTCCTTTGATTTTTCGTAAGATGTCATTGAACGCAACTGGACAGGAGCGCTGAAGGAAGCCCACTGATCCCTGAATCCACAAGGACACATAAAGAACTCGGCTCCTGCAACCAGAAGACCCTATAGAGCAGCGCTCTGGTCGAAGATCTGAATCCCGCTACCCTCCTCCTACATCTGCCACGAAGGAAACCTGCCTGAATCTGTTGATTTAACATTCAACAGAGTGACGATCTAACCAACTTTGCAACGATCACCAGGAGTTACCCCAAGTAAGAGCTTTGGTCTGGGCAGAAATAGTTTCAGAAATAGTTATGTTTCTTTTATAACCACTGATAATTATGCATCATTGTTGACGACACGTCACATTCTGTATATTATCTGTTGTAAGCTACTGCATTTGTTCTATTGTAATGAACTGCTGTGTTCGTCTATGTGTTTAATGCTATGCTAGTTTACCTTCAGTCAACAGCTTTCACAATCAGAAAGACCAGTGTACCCGCCGTTGAATCAAAGTCCGGCCACTGGCTTTCTGGTGTTTAAGTAACAGTTACTGAACTCAGCTCAGAGAGCTCAAACTATTTCAAAAGGTAGCCACACGGCTTCCTTTGTTGTCCACCATTTTTGTCACCATGTGATGAAGCCACATGGTGCATTGTCTCTCTCCACCATCTTGTTCTCTCTCTCTCTCTCTCACACATCTACATACATACTCATCTGCACACACACACATTTACACCTCATCCACAAGCCTTTGCTTGATAATGTTTGTTGCTTAGATTAGTTTATAATAGTTATTTGTTTAATTAAGTTACTTGATTTTGGGTTGATGTTGCTTGGTTTAAATAAATTCTGTTATAATTTAAGAGAGCAGTTGTTTGTGGTGACTGGTGTATTTGCATTGTGATATAAGCTGGGTGTGAAGGCTTTGTGTACGGATTTCACGCCTTCAATTTATTAAATATAGTTATTCATTATTAATAATATTAGTAATTAAATAACTAATTTGAGACTGATTTGAGTGATATTTTGGTTAAATTTACCTTATTACAGGTTGGTGCCCCAAAACAAGATTAAACATAGTTTAATGATATATTAATTATATTATTAATATTTAAGTATAATTATTAAAGAATATGACCAAAGTTGACTTGATACAACCCCAACACACTGCATTTCAACTTGTCCCTGTGGATTCTGTACAGCTATCCTGAAACCTCCACTTGCAAGTCTTCATTTTGTGAAAACAAATGTTCTCCCGGAAGTGCATACAGTATTGCTGGATAAACCGTGCGTGGAACTTGACTGACTTTGAGGAAGGGCTTCAGATACAAAGGCATTTGAGATTCAGTGCTGAAGACATTCTACAACAAGAAGCTGGTGTCTCAGGCAAGTAAGTGGCCATGATCGTATAGTGGTCATGTCACAGTGGCGAACAGAACAACTTTTTTGTGATTCCTCTTGGCTTGACCAGCCTCTCCTTTGATCATCATAGTTTTAGAATGCACACTACCTGTCCTTTGATCATCATAGTAGATCATCATAGTTTTAGAATGCACACTACCTGTCCTTTGATCATCATAGTAGATCATCATAGTTTTAGAATGCACACTACCTGTCCTTTGATCATCATAGTTTTAGAATGCACACTACCCAGGACTCACCCAGTTATTTTACTGTCATTTTCAACATATCGTTCTACAGAGTACTGACACATTGCCTTTTCATGCAGCACCCTGAAATTTAATGTAAGTTTATGTCACAGTGGGCTAGTGCCGCAATGGATTACGCGTCTGACTACGGATCAGAAGAGTTTAGGTTTGACTCCTGGCTAACTCGTTGAGAGTTTTAACAAGTAAATTCTTCCTCCTACTTCTCCACAAGCGAAAAGAGTCAATTGACACAGTTACACTGCATTTCAACTTGTCCCTGTGGATTCTGTACAGCTATCCTGAAACCTCCACTTGCAAGTCTTCATTTTGTGAAAACAAATGTTCTCCCGGAAGTGCATACAGTATTGCTGGATAAACCGTGCGTGGAACTTGACTGACTTTGAGGAAGGGCTTCAGATACAAAGGCATTTGAGATTCAGTGCTGAAGACATTCTACAACAAGAAGCTGGTGTCTCAGGCAAGTAAGTGGCCATGATCGTATAGTGGTCATGTCACAGTGGCGAACAGAACAACTTTTTTGTGATTCCTCTTGGCTTGACCAGCCTCTCCTTTGATCATCATAGTTTTAGAATGCACACTACCTGTCCTTTGATCATCATAGTAGATCATCATAGTTTTAGAATGCACACTACCTGTCCTTTGATCATCATAGTTTTAGAATGCACACTACCCAGGACTCACCCAGTTATTTTACTGTCATTTTCAACATATCGTTCTACAGAGTACTGACACATTGCCTTTTCATGCAGCACCCTGAAATTTAATGTAAGTTTATGTCACAGTGGGATAGTGCCGCAATGGATTACGCGTCTGACTACGGATCAGAAGAGTTTAGGTTTGACTCCTGGCTAACTCGTTGAGAGTTTTAACAAGTAAATTCTTCCTCCTACTTCTCCACAAGCGAAAAGAGTCAATTGACACAGTTACACTGCATTTCAACTTGTCCCTGTGGATTCTGTACAGCTATCCTGAAACCTCCACTTGCAAGTCTTCATTTTGTGAAAACAAATGTTCTCCCGGAAGTGCATACAGTATTGCTGGATAAACCGTGCGTGGAACTTGACTGACTTTGAGGAAGGGCTTCAGATACAAAAGCATTTGAGATTCAGTGCTGAAGACATTCTACAACAAGAAGCTGGTGTCTCAGGCAAGTAAGTGGCCATGATCGTATAGTGGTCATGTCACAGTGGCGAACAGAACAACTTTTTTGTGATTCCTCTTGGCTCGACCAGCCTCTCCTTTGATCATCATAGTTTTAGAATGCACACTACCTGTCCTTTGATCATCATAGTAGATCATCATAGTTTTAGAATGCACACTACCTGTCCTTTGATCATCATAGTAGATCATCATAGTTTTAGAATGCACACTACCTGTCCTCTGATCATCATAGTAGATCATCATAGTTTTAGAATGCACACTACCTGTCCTTTGATCATCATAGTTTTAGAATGCACACTACCCAGGACTCACCCAGTTATTTTACTGTCATTTTCAACATATCGTTCTACAGAGTACTGACACATTGCCTTTTCATGCAGCACCCTGAAATTTAATGTAAGTTTATGTCACAGTGGGCTAGTGCCGCAATGGATTACGCGTCTGACTACGGATCAGAAGAGTTTAGGTTTGACTCCTGGCTAACTCGTTAAGAGTTTTAACAAGTAAATTCTTCTTCCTACTTCTCCACAAGCGAAAAGAGTCAATTGACACAGTTACACTGCATTTCAACTTGTCCCTGTGGATTCTGTACAGCTATCCTGAAACCTCCACTTGCAAGTCTTCATTTTGTGAAAACAAATGTTCTCCCGGAAGTGCATACAGTATTGCTGGATAAACCGTGCGTGGAACTTGACTGACTTTGAGGAAGGGCTTCAGATACAAAGGCATTTGAGATTCAGTGCTGAAGACATTCTACAACAAGAAGCTGGTGTCTCAGGCAAGTAAGTGGCCATGATCGTATAGTGGTCATGTCACAGTGGCGAACAGAACAACTTTTTTGTGATTCCTCTTGGCTCGACCAGCCTCTCCTTTGATCATCATAGTTTTAGAATGCACACTACCTGTCCTTTGATCATCATAGTAGATCATCATAGTTTTAGAATGCACACTACCTGTCCTTTGATCATCATAGTAGATCATCATAGTTTTAGAATGCACACTACCTGTCCTCTGATCATCATAGTAGATCATCATAGTTTTAGAATGCACACTACCTGTCCTTTGATCATCATAGTAGATCATCATAGTTTTAGAATGCACACTACCTGTCCTTTGATCATCATAGTTTTAGAATGCACACTACCCAGGACTCACCCAGTTATTTTACTGTCATTTTCAACATATCGTTCTACAGAGTACTGACACATTGCCTTTTCATGCAGCACCCTGAAATAAAATGTAAGTCTATGTCACAGTGGGCTAGTGCCGCAATGGATTACGCGTCTGAGTACGGATCAGAAGAGTTTAGGTTCGACTCCTGGCTAACTCGTTGAGAGTTTTAACAAGTGTAAGTAAATTCTTCCTCCTACTACTCCACAACCGAAAAGAGTCAATTGACACAGTTACACTGCATTTCAACTTGTTCCTGTGTATTCTGTACAGCTATCCTGAAACCTCCACTTGCAAGTCTTCATTTTGTGAAAACAAATGTTCTCCCGGAAGTGCATACAGTATTGCTGGATAAACCGTGCGTGGAACTTGACTGACTTTGAGGAAGGGCTTCAGATGCAAAGGCATTTGAGATTCAGTGCTGAAGACATTCTACAACAAGAAGCTGGTGTCTCAGGCAAGTAAGTGGCCATGATCGTATAGTGGTCATGTCACAGTGGCGAACAGAACAACTTTTTTGTGATTCCTCTTGGCTTGACCAGCCTCTCCTTTGATCATCATAGTTTTAGAATGCACACTACCTGTCCTTTGATCATCATAGTAGATCATCATAGTTTTAGAATGCACACTACCTGTCCTTTGATCATCATAGTAGATCATCATAGTTTTAGAATGCACACTACCTGTCCTTTGATCATCATAGTTTTAGAATGCACACTACCTAGGACTCACCCAGTTATTTTACTGTCATTTTCAACATATCGTTCTACAGAGTACTGACACATTGCCTTTTCATGCAGCACCCTGAAATGTAATGTAAGTTTACGTCACAGTGGGCTAATACCGCAATGGATTACGCGTCTGACTACGGATCAGAAGAGTTTAGGTTTGACTCCTGGCTAACTCGTTGAGAGTTTTAACAAGTAAATTCTTCCTCCTACTTCTCCACAACCGAAAAGAGTCAATTGACACAGATACACTGCATTTCAACTTGTCCCTGTGGATTCTGTACAGCTATCCTGAAACCTCCACTTGCAAGTCTTCATTTTGTGAAAACAAATGTTCTCCCGGAAGTGCATACAGTATTGCTGGATAAACCGTGCGTGGAACTTGACTGACTTTGAGGAAGGGCTTCAGATACAAAGGCATTTGCGATTCAGTGCTGAAGACATTCTACAACAAGAAGCTGGTGTCTCAGGCAAGTAAGTGGCCATGATCGTATAGTGGTCATGTCACAGTGGCGAACAGAACAACTTTTTTGTGATTCCTCTTGGCTTGACCAGCCTCTCCTTTGATCATCATAGTTTTAGAATGCACACTACCTGTCCTTTGATCATCATAGTAGATCATCATAGTTTTAGAATGCACACTACCTGTCCTTTGATCATCATAGTAGATCATCATAGTTTTAGAATGCACACTACCTGTCCTTTGATCATCATAGTTTTAGAATGCACACTACCTAGGACTCACCCAGTTATTTTACTGTCATTTTCAACATATCGTTCTACAGAGTACTGACACATTGCCTTTTCATGCAGCACCCTGAAATGTAATGTAAGTTTACGTCACAGTGGGCTAATGCCGCAATGGATTACGCGTCTGACTACGGATCAGAAGAGTTTAGGTTTGACTCCTGGCTAACTCGTTGAGAGTTTTAACAAGTAAATTCTTCCTCCTACTTCTCCACAACCGAAAAGAGTCAATTGACACAGATACACTGCATTTCAACTTGTCCCTGTGGATTCTGTACAGCTATCCTGAAACCTCCACTTGCAAGTCTTCATTTTGTGAAAACAAATGTTCTCCCGGAAGTGCATACAGTATTGCTGGATAAACCGTGCGTGGAACTTGACTGACTTTGAGGAAGGGCTTCAGATACAAAGGCATTTGAGATTCAGTGCTGAAGACATTCTACAACAAGAAGCTGGTGTCTCAGGCAAGTAAGTGGCCATGATCGTATAGTGGTCATGTCACAGTGGCGAACAGAACAACTTTTTTGTGATTCCTCTTGGCTTGACCAGCCTCTCCTTTGATCATCATAGTTTTAGAATGCACACTACCTGTCCTTTGATCATCATAGTAGATCATCATAGTTTTAGAATGCACACTACCTGTCCTTTGATCATCATAGTTTTAGAATGCACACTACCCAGGACTCACCCAGTTATTTTACTGTCATTTTCAACATATCGTTCTACAGAGTACTGACACATTGCCTTTTCATGCAGCACCCTGAAATTTAATGTAAGTTTATGTCACAGTGGGCTAGTGCCGCAATGGATTACGCGTCTGACTACGGATCAGAAGAGTTTAGGTTTGACTCCTGGCTAACTCGTTGAGAGTTTTAACAAGTAAATTCTTCCTCCTACTTCTCCACAACCGAAAAGAGTCAATTGACACAGTTACACTGCATTTCAACTTGTCCCTGTGGATTCTGTACAGCTATCCTGAAACCTCCACTTGCAAGTCTTCATTTTGTGAAAACAAATGTTCTCCCGGAAGTGCATACAGTATTGCTGGATAAACCGTGCGTGGAACTTGACTGACTTTGAGGAAGGGCTTCAGATACAAAGGCATTTGAGATTCAGTGCTGAAGACATTCTACAACAAGAAGCTGGTGTCTCAGGCAAGTAAGTGGCCATGATCGTATAGTGGTCATGTCACAGTGGCGAACAGAACAACTTTTTTGTGATTCCTCTTGGCTTGACCAGCCTCTCCTTTGATCATCATAGTTTTAGAATGCACACTACCTGTCCTTTGATCATCATAGTAGATCATCATAGTTTTAGAATGCACACTACCTGTCCTTTGATCATCATAGTTTTAGAATGCACACTACCCAGGACTCACCCAGTTATTTTACTGTCATTTTCAACATATCGTTCTACAGAGTACTGACACATTGCCTTTTCATGCAGCACCCTGAAATGTAATGTAAGTTTACGTCACAGTGGGCTAATGCCGCAATGGATTACGCGTCTGACTACGGATCAGAAGAGTTTAGGTTTGACTCCTGGCTAACTCGTTGAGAGTTTTAACAAGTAAATTCTTCCTCCTACTTCTCCACAAGCGAAAAGAGTCAATTGACACAGTTACACTGCATTTCAACTTGTCCCTGTGGATTCTGTACAGCTATCCTGAAACCTCCACTTGCAAGTCTTCATTTTGTGAAAACAAATGTTCTCCCGGAAGTGCATACAGTATTGCTGGATAAACCGTGCGTGGAACTTGACTGACTTTGAGGAAGGGCTTCAGATACAAAGGCATTTGAGATTCAGTGCTGAAGACATTCTACAACAAGAAGCTGGTGTCTCAGGCAAGTAAGTGGCCATGATCGTATAGTGGTCATGTCACAGTGGCGAACAGAACAACTTTTTTGTGATTCCTCTTGGCTTGACCAGCCTCTCCTTTGATCATCATAGTTTTAGAATGCACACTACCTGTCCTTTGATCATCATAGTAGATCATCATAGTTTTAGAATGCACACTACCCAGGACTCACCCAGTTATTTTACTGTCATTTTCAACATATCGTTCTCCAGAGTACTGACACATTGCCTTTTCATGCAGCACCCTGAAATTTAATGTAAGTTTATGTCACAGTGGGCAAGTGCCGCAGTGGATTACGTGTCTGACTACGGATCAGAAGAGTTTAGGTTTGACTCCTGGCTAACTCGTTGAGAGTTTTAACAAGTGTAAGTAAATTCTTCCTCCTACTTCTCCACAACCGAAAAGAGTCAATTGACACAGTTACACTGCATTTCAACTTGTCCCTGTGGATTCTGTACAGCTATCCTGAAACCTCCACTTGCAAGTCTTCATTTTGTGAAAACAAATGTTCTCCCGGAAGTGCATACAGTATTGCTGGATAAACCGTGCGTGGAACTTGACTGACTTTGAGGAAGGGCTTCAGATACAAAGGCATTTGAGATTCAGTGCTGAAGACATTCTACAACAAGAAGCTGGTGTCTCAGGCAAGTAAGTGGCCATGATCGTATAGTGGTCATGTCACAGTGGCGAACAGAACAACTTTTTTGTGATTCCTCTTGGCTTGACCAGCCTCTCCTTTGATCATGATAGTTTTAGAATGCACACTACCTGTCCTTTGATCATCATAGTAGATCATCATAGTTTTAGAATGCACACTACCTGTCCTTTGATCATCATAGTTTTAGAATGCACACTACCCAGGACTCACCCAGTTATTTTACTGTCATTTTCAACATATCGTTCTACAGAGTACTGACACATTGCCTTTTCATGCAGCACCCTGAAATTTAATGTAAGTTTATGTCACAGTGGGCTAGTGCCGCAATGGATTACGCGTCTGACTACGGATCAGAAGAGTTTAGGTTTGACTCCTGGCTAACTTGTTGAGAGTTTTAACAAGTAAATTCTTCCTCCTACTTCTCCACAAGCAAAAAGAGTCAATTGACACAGTTACACTGCATTTCAACTTGTCCCTGTGGATTCTGTACAGCTATCCTGAAACCTCCACTTGCAAGTCTTCATTTTGTGAAAACAAATGTTCTCCCGGAAGTGCATACAGTATTGCTGGATAAACCGTGCGTGGAACTTGACTGACTTTGAGGAAGGGCTTCAGATACAAAGGCATTTGAGATTCAGTGCTGAAGACATTCTACAACAAGAAGCTGGTGTCTCAGGCAAGTAAGTGGCCATGATCGTATAGTGGTCATGTCACAGTGGCGAACAGAACAACTTTTTTGTGATTCCTCTTGGCTCGACCAGCCTCTCCTTTGATCATCATAGTTTTAGAATGCACACTACCTGTCCTTTGATCATCATAGTAGATCATCATAGTTTTAGAATGCACACTACCTGTCCTTTGATCATCATAGTAGATCATCATAGTTTTAGAATGCACACTACCTGTCCTCTGATCATCATAGTAGATCATCATAGTTTTAGAATGCACACTACCTGTCCTTTGATCATCATAGTAGATCATCATAGTTTTAGAATGCACACTACCTGTCCTTTGATCATCATAGTTTTAGAATGCACACTACCCAGGACTCACCCAGTTATTTTGCTGTCATTTTCAACATATCGTTCTACAGAGTACTGACACATTGCCTTTTCATGCAGCACCCTGAAATTTAATGTAAGTTTATGTCACAGTGGGCTAGTGCCGCAATGGATTACGCGTCTGACTACGGATCAGAAGAGTTTAGGTTTGACTCCTGGCTAACTCGTTGAGAGTTTTAACAAGTAAATTCTTCCTCCTACTTCTCCACAACCGAAAAGAGTCAATTGACACAGTTACACTGCATTTCAACTTGTCCCTGTGGATTCTGTACAGCTATCCTGAAACCTCCACTTGCAAGTCTTCATTTTGTGAAAACAAATGTTCTCCCGGAAGTGCATACAGTATTGCTGGATAAACCGTGCGTGGAACTTGACTGACTTTGAGGAAGGGCTTCAGATACAAAGGCATTTGAGATTCAGTGCTGAAGACATTCTACAACAAGAAGCTGGTGTCTCAGGCAAGTAAGTGGCCATGATCGTATAGTGGTCATGTCACAGTGGCGAACAGAACAACTTTTTTGTGATTCCTCTTGGCTTGACCAGCCTCTCCTTTGATCATGATAGTTTTAGAATGCACACTACCTGTCCTTTGATCATCATAGTAGATCATCATAGTTTTAGAATGCACACTACCTGTCCTTTGATCATCATAGTTTTAGAATGCACACTACCCAGGACTCACCCAGTTATTTTACTGTCATTTTCAACATATCGTTCTACAGAGTACTGACACATTGCCTTTTCATGCAGCACCCTGAAATTTAATGTAAGTTTACGTCACAGTGGGCTAGTGCCGCAATGGATTACGCGCCTGACTACGGATCAGAAGAGTTTAGGTTTGACTCCTGGCTAACTCGTTGAGAGTTTTAACAAGTAAATTCTTCCTCCTACTTCTCCACAACCGAAAACAGTCAATTGACACAGTTACACTGCATTTCAACTTGTCCCTGTGGATTCTGTACAGCTATCCTGAAACCTCCACTTGCAAGTCTTCATTTTGTGAAAACAAATGTTCTCCCGGAAGTGCATACAGTATTGCTGGATAAACCGTGCGTGGAACTTGACTGACTTTGAGGAAGGGCTTCAGATACAAAGGCATTTGAGATTCAGTGCTGAAGACATTCTACAACAAGAAGCTGGTGTCTCAGGCAAGTAAGTGGCCATGATCGTATAGTGGTCATGTCACAGTGGCGAACAGAACAACTTTTTTGTGATTCCTCTTGGCTTGACCAGCCTCTCCTTTGATCATCATAGTTTTAGAATGCACACTACCTGTCCTTTGATCATCATAGTAGATCATCATAGTTTTAGAATGCACACTACCTGTCCTTTGATCATCATAGTAGATCATCATAGTTTTAGAATGCACACTACCTGTCCTTTGATCATCATAGTTTTAGAATGCACACCACCCAGGACTCACCCAGTTATTTTACTGTCATTTTCAACATATCGTTCTACAGAGTACTGACACATTGCCTTTTCATGCAGCACCCTGAAATGTAATGTAAGTTTACGTCACAGTGGGCTAATGCCGCAATGGATTACGCGTCTGACTACGGATCAGAAGAGTTTAGGTTTGACTCCTGGCTAACTCGTTGAGAGTTTTAACAAGTAAATTCTTCCTCCTACTTCTCCACAACCGAAAAGAGTCAATTGACACAGTTACACTGCATTTCAACTTGTCCCTGTGGATTCTGTACAGCTATCCTGAAACCTCCACTTGCAAGTCTTCATTTTGTGAAAACAAATGTTCTCCCGGAAGTGCATACAGTATTGCTGGATAAACCGTGCGTGGAACTTGACTGACTTTGAGGAAGGGCTTCAGATACAAAGGCATTTGAGATTCAGTGCTGAAGACATTCTACAACAAGAAGCTGGTGTCTCAGGCAAGTAAGTGGCCATGATCGTATAGTGGTCATGTCACAGTGGCGAACAGAACAACTTTTTTGTGATTCCTCTTGGCTTGACCAGCCTCTCCTTTGATCATCATAGTTTTAGAATGCACACTACCTGTCCTTTGATCATCATAGTAGATCATCATAGTTTTAGAATGCACACTACCTGTCCTTTGATCATCATAGTAGATCATCGTAGTTTTAGAATGCACACTACCTGTCCTTTGATCATCATAGTAGATCATCATAGTTTTAGAATGCACACTACCTGTCCTTTGATCATCATGGTTTTAGAATGCACACTACCCAGGACTCACCCAGTTATTTTACTGTCATTTTCAACATATCGTTCTACAGAGTACTGACACATTGCCTTTTCATGCAGCACCCTGAAATTTAATGTAAGTTTATGTCACAGTGGGCTAGTGCCGCAATGGATTACGCGTCTGACTACGGATCAGAAGAGTTTAGGTTTGACTCCTGGCTAACTCGTTGAGAGTTTTAACAAGTAAATTCTTCCTCCTACTTCTCCACAACCGAAAAGAGTCAATTGACACAGTTACACTGCATTTCAACTTGTCCCTGTGGATTCTGTACAGCTATCCTGAAACCTCCACTTGCAAGTCTTCATTTTGTGAAAACAAATGTTCTCCCGGAAGTGCATACAGTATTGCTGGATAAACCGTGCGTGGAACTTGACTGACTTTGAGGAAGGGCTTCAGATACAAAGGCATTTGAGATTCAGTGCTGAAGACATTCTACAACAAGAAGCTGGTGTCTCAGGCAAGTAAGTGGCCATGATCGTATAGTGGTCATGTCACAGTGGCGAACAGAACAACTTTTTTGTGATTCCTCTTGGCTTGACCAGCCTCTCCTTTGATCATGATAGTAGATCATCATAGTTTTAGAATGCACACTACCTGTCCTTTGATCATCATAGTAGATCATCATAGTTTTAGAATGCACACTACCTGTCCTTTGATCATCATAGTTTTAGAATGCACACTACCCAGGACTCACCCAGTTATTTTACTGTCATTTTCAACATATCGTTCTACAGAGTACTGACACATTGCCTTTTCATGCAGCACCCTGAAATTTAATGTAAGTTTATGTCACAGTGGGCTAGTGCCGCAATGGATTACGCGTCTGACTACGGATCAGAAGAGTTTAGGTTTGACTCCTGGCTAACTCGTTGAGAGTTTTAACAAGTAAATTCTTCTTCCTACTTCTCCACAACCGAAAACAGTCAATTGACACAGTTACACTGCATTTCAACTTGTCCCTGTGGATTCTGTACAGCTATCCTGAAACCTCCACTTGCAAGTCTTCATTTTGTGAAAACAAATGTTCTCCCGGAAGTGCATACAGTATTGCTGGATAAACCGTGCGTGGAACTTGACTGACTTTGAGGAAGGGCTTCAGATACAAAGGCATTTGAGATTCAGTGCTGAAGACATTCTACAACAAGAAGCTGGTGTCTCAGGCAAGTAAGTGGCCATGATCGTATAGTGGTCATGCCACAGTGGCGAACAGAACAACTTTTTTGTGATTCCTCTTGGCTTGACCAGCCTCTCCTTTGATCATCATAGTAGATCATCATAGTTTTAGAATGCACACTACCTGTCCTTTGATCATCATAGTAGATCATCATAGTTTTAGAATGCACACTACCTGTCCTTTGATCATCATAGTTTTAGAATGCACACTACCCAGGACTCACCCAGTTATTTTACTGTCATTTTCAACATATCGTTCTACAGAGTACTGACACATTGCCTTTTCATGCAGCACCCTGAAATTTAATGTAAGTTTATGTCACAGTGGGCTAGTGCCGCAATGGATTACGCGTCTGACTACGGATCAGAAGAGTTTAGGTTTGACTCCTGGCTAACTTGTTGAGAGTTTTAACAAGTAAATTCTTCCTCCTACTTCTCCACAAGCGAAAAGAGTCAATTGACACAGTTACACTGCATTTCAACTTGTCCCTGTGGATTCTGTACAGCTATCCTGAAACCTCCACTTGCAAGTCTTCATTTTGTGAAAACAAATGTTCTCCCGGAAGTGCATACAGTATTGCTGGATAAACCGTGCGTGGAACTTGACTGACTTTGAGGAAGGGCTTCAGATACAAAGGCATTTGAGATTCAGTGCTGAAGACATTCTACAACAAGAAGCTGGTGTCTCAGGCAAGTAAGTGGCCATGATCGTA
The DNA here is from genome assembly GCF_963930695.1 of Labrus bergylta. Lineage (NCBI taxonomy): Eukaryota > Metazoa > Chordata > Actinopteri > Labriformes > Labridae > Labrus > Labrus bergylta. The sequence goes on along the minus strand of NC_089208.1, from coordinate 19,768,604 downwards.
TAGTGGTCATGTCACAGTGGCGAACAGAACAACTTTTTTGTGATTCCTCTTGGCTCGACCAGCCTCTCCTTTGATCATCATAGTTTTAGAATGCACACTACCTGTCCTTTGATCATCATAGTAGATCATCATAGTTTTAGAATGCACACTACCTGTCCTTTGATCATCATAGTTTTAGAATGCACACTACCCAGGACTCACCCAGTTATTTTACTGTCATTTTCAACATATCGTTCTACAGAGTACTGACACATTGCCTTTTCATGCAGCACCCTGAAATTTAATGTAAGTTTACGTCACAGTGGGCAAGTGCCGCAATGGATTACGTGTCTGACTACGGATCAGAAGAGTTTAGGTTTGACTCCTGGCTAACTCGTTGAGAGTTTTAACAAGTAAATTCTTCCTCCTACTTCTCCACAACCGAAAAGAGTCAATTGACACAGTTACACTGCATTTCAACTTGTCCCTGTGGATTCTGTACAGCTATCCTGAAACCTCCACTTGCAAGTCTTCATTTTGTGAAAACAAATGTTCTCCCGGAAGTGCATACAGTATTGCTGGATAAACCGTGCGTGGAACTTGACTGACTTTGAGGAAGGGCTTCAGATACAAAGGCATTTGAGATTCAGTGCTGAAGACATTCTACAACAAGAAGCTGGTGTCTCAGGCAAGTAAGTGGCCATGATCGTATAGTGGTCATGTCACAGTGGCGAACAGAACAACTTTTTTGTGATTCCTCTTGGCTTGACCAGCCTCTCCTTTGATCATCATAGTTTTAGAATGCACACTACCTGTCCTTTGATCATCATAGTAGATCATCATAGTTTTAGAATGCACACTACCTGTCCTTTGATCATCATAGTTTTAGAATGCACACTACCCAGGACTCACCCAGTTATTTTACTGTCATTTTCAACATATCGTTCTACAGAGTACTGACACATTGCCTTTTCATGCAGCACCCTGAAATTTAATGTAAGTTTATGTCACAGTGGGCTAGTGCCGCAATGGATTACGCGTCTGACTACGGATCAGAAGAGTTTAGGTTTGACTCCTGGCTAACTTGTTGAGAGTTTTAACAAGTAAATTCTTCCTCCTACTTCTCCACAACCGAAAAGAGTCAATTGACACAGTTACACTGCATTTCAACTTGTCCCTGTGGATTCTGTACAGCTATCCTGAAACCTCCACTTGCAAGTCTTCATTTTGTGAAAACAAATGTTCTCCCGGAAGTGCATACAGTATTGCTGGATAAACCGTGCGTGGAACTTGACTGACTTTGAGGAAGGGCTTCAGATACAAAGGCATTTGAGATTCAGTGCTGAAGACATTCTACAACAAGAAGCTGGTGTCTCAGGCAAGTAAGTGGCCATGATCGTATAGTGGTCATGTCACAGTGGCGAACAGAACAACTTTTTTGTGATTCCTCTTGGCTTGACCAGCCTCTCCTTTGATCATGATAGTTTTAGAATGCACACTACCTGTCCTTTGATCATCATAGTAGATCATCATAGTTTTAGAATGCACACTACCTGTCCTTTGATCATCATAGTTTTAGAATGCACACTACCCAGGACTCACCCAGTTATTTTACTGTCATTTTCAACATATCGTTCTACAGAGTACTGACACATTGCCTTTTCATGCAGCACCCTGAAATTTAATGTAAGTTTACGTCACAGTGGGCAAGTGCCGCAATGGATTACGTGTCTGACTACGGATCAGAAGAGTTTAGGTTTGACTCCTGGCTAACTCGTTGAGAGTTTTAACAAGTAAATTCTTCCTCCTACTTCTCCACAACCGAAAAGAGTCAATTGACACAGTTACACTGCATTTCAACTTGTCCCTGTGGATTCTGTACAGCTATCCTGAAACCTCCACTTGCAAGTCTTCATTTTGTGAAAACAAATGTTCTCCCGGAAGTGCATACAGTATTGCTGGATAAACCGTGCGTGGAACTTGACTGACTTTGAGGAAGGGCTTCAGATACAAAGGCATTTGAGATTCAGTGCTGAAGACATTCTACAACAAGAAGCTGGTGTCTCAGGCAAGTAAGTGGCCATGATCGTATAGTGGTCATGTCACAGTGGCGAACAGAACAACTTTTTTGTGATTCCTCTTGGCTTGACCAGCCTCTCCTTTGATCATCATAGTTTTAGAATGCACACTACCTGTCCTTTGATCATCATAGTAGATCATCATAGTTTTAGAATGCACACTACCTGTCCTTTGATCATCATAGTTTTAGAATGCACACTACCCAGGACTCACTCAGTTATTTTACTGTCATTTTCAACATATCGTTCTACAGAGTACTGACACATTGCCTTTTCATGCAGCACCCTGAAATGTAATGTAAGTTTACGTCACAGTGGGCTAATGCCGCAATGGATTACGCGTCTGACTACGGATCAGAAGAGTTTAGGTTTGACTCCTGGCTAACTCGTTGAGAGTTTTAACAAGTAAATTCTTCCTCCTACTTCTCCACAAGCGAAAAGAGTCAATTGACACAGTTACACTGCATTTCAACTTGTCCCTGTGGATTCTGTACAGCTATCCTGAAACCTCCACTTGCAAGTCTTCATTTTGTGAAAACAAATGTTCTCCCGGAAGTGCATACAGTATTGCTGGATAAACCGTGCGTGGAACTTGACTGACTTTGAGGAAGGGCTTCAGATACAAAGGCATTTGAGATTCAGTGCTGAAGACATTCTACAACAAGAAGCTGGTGTCTCAGGCAAGTAAGTGGCCATGATCGTATAGTGGTCATGTCACAGTGGCAAACAGAACAACTTTTTTGTGATTCCTCTTGGCTTGACCAGCCTCTCCTTTGATCATCATAGTTTTAGAATGCACACTACCTGTCCTTTGATCATCATAGTAGATCATCATAGTTTTAGAATGCACACTACCCAGGACTCACCCAGTTATTTTACTGTCATTTTCAACATATCGTTCTCCAGAGTACTGACACATTGCCTTTTCATGCAGCACCCTGAAATTTAATGTAAGTTTATGTCACAGTGGGCAAGTGCCGCAGTGGATTACGTGTCTGACTACGGATCAGAAGAGTTTAGGTTTGACTCCTGGCTAACTCGTTGAGAGTTTTAACAAGTGTAAGTAAATTCTTCCTCCTACTTCTCCACAAGCGAAAAGAGTCAATTGACACAGTTACACTGCATTTCAACTTGTCCCTGTGGATTCTGTACAGCTATCCTGAAACCTCCACTTGCAAGTCTTCATTTTGTGAAAACAAATGTTCTCCCGGAAGTGCATACAGTATTGCTGGATAAACCGTGCGTGGAACTTGACTGACTTTGAGGAAGGGCTTCAGATACAAAGGCATTTGAGATTCAGTGCTGAAGACATTCTACAACAAGAAGCTGGTGTCTCAGGCAAGTAAGTGGCCATGATCGTATAGTGGTCATGTCACAGTGGCGAACAGAACAACTTTTTTGTGATTCCTCTTGGCTTGACCAGCCTCTCCTTTGATCATGATAGTTTTAGAATGCACACTACCTGTCCTTTGATCATCATAGTAGATCATCATAGTTTTAGAATGCACACTACCTGTCCTTTGATCATCATAGTAGATCATCATAGTTTTAGAATGCACACTACCTGTCCTTTGATCATCATAGTAGATCATCATAGTTTTAGAATGCACACTACCTGTCCTTTGATCATCATAGTTTTAGAATGCACACTACCTGTCCTTTGATCATCATAGTAGATCATCATAGTTTTAGAATGCACACTACCTGTCCTTTGATCATCATAGTAGATCATCATAGTTTTAGAATGCACACTACCTGTCCTCTGATCATCATAGTAGATCATCATAGTTTTAGAATGCACACTACCTGTCCTTTGATCATCATAGTAGATCATCATAGTTTTAGAATGCACACTACCTGTCCTTTGATCATCATAGTTTTAGAATGCACACTACCCAGGACTCACCCAGTTATTTTGCTGTCATTTTCAACATATCGTTCTACAGAGTACTGACACATTGCCTTTTCATGCAGCACCCTGAAATTTAATGTAAGTTTATGTCACAGTGGGCTAGTGCCGCAATGGATTACGCGTCTGACTACGGATCAGAAGAGTTTAGGTTTGACTCCTGGCTAACTCGTTGAGAGTTTTAACAAGTAAATTCTTCCTCCTACTTCTCCACAACCGAAAACAGTCAATTGACACAGTTACACTGCATTTCAACTTGTCCCTGTGGATTCTGTACAGCTATCCTGAAACCTCCACTTGCAAGTCTTCATTTTGTGAAAACAAATGTTCTCCCGGAAGTGCATACAGTATTGCTGGATAAACCGTGCGTGGAACTTGACTGACTTTGAGGAAGGGCTTCAGATACAAAGGCATTTGAGATTCAGTGCTGAAGACATTCTACAACAAGAAGCTGGTGTCTCAGGCAAGTAAGTGGCCATGATCGTATAGTGGTCATGTCACAGTGGCGAACAGAACAACTTTTTTGTGATTCCTCTTGGCTTGACCAGCCTCTCCTTTGATCATGATAGTTTTAGAATGCACACTACCTGTCCTTTGATCATCATAGTAGATCATCATAGTTTTAGAATGCACACTACCTGTCCTTTGATCATCATAGTTTTAGAATGCACACTACCCAGGACTCACCCAGTTATTTTACTGTCATTTTCAACATATCGTTCTACAGAGTACTGACACATTGCCTTTTCATGCAGCACCCTGAAATTTAATGTAAGTTTACGTCACAGTGGGCTAGTGCCGCAATGGATTACGCGCCTGACTACGGATCAGAAGAGTTTAGGTTTGACTCCTGGCTAACTCGTTGAGAGTTTTAACAAGTAAATTCTTCCTCCTACTTCTCCACAACCGAAAACAGTCAATTGACACAGTTACACTGCATTTCAACTTGTCCCTGTGGATTCTGTACAGCTATCCTGAAACCTCCACTTGCAAGTCTTCATTTTGTGAAAACAAATGTTCTCCCGGAAGTGCATACAGTATTGCTGGATAAACCGTGCGTGGAACTTGACTGACTTTGAGGAAGGGCTTCAGATACAAAGGCATTTGAGATTCAGTGCTGAAGACATTCTACAACAAGAAGCTGGTGTCTCAGGCAAGTAAGTGGCCATGATCGTATAGTGGTCATGTCACAGTGGCGAACAGAACAACTTTTTTGTGATTCCTCTTGGCTTGACCAGCCTCTCCTTTGATCATCATAGTTTTAGAATGCACACTACCTGTCCTTTGATCATCATAGTAGATCATCATAGTTTTAGAATGCACACTACCTGTCCTTTGATCATCATAGTAGATCATCATAGTTTTAGAATGCACACTACCTGTCCTTTGATCATCATAGTTTTAGAATGCACACCACCCAGGACTCACCCAGTTATTTTACTGTCATTTTCAACATATCGTTCTACAGAGTACTGACACATTGCCTTTTCATGCAGCACCCTGAAATGTAATGTAAGTTTACGTCACAGTGGGCTAATGCCGCAATGGATTACGCGTCTGACTACGGATCAGAAGAGTTTAGGTTTGACTCCTGGCTAACTCGTTGAGAGTTTTAACAAGTAAATTCTTCCTCCTACTTCTCCACAACCGAAAAGAGTCAATTGACACAGTTACACTGCATTTCAACTTGTCCCTGTGGATTCTGTACAGCTATCCTGAAACCTCCACTTGCAAGTCTTCATTTTGTGAAAACAAATGTTCTCCCGGAAGTGCATACAGTATTGCTGGATAAACCGTGCGTGGAACTTGACTGACTTTGAGGAAGGGCTTCAGATACAAAGGCATTTGAGATTCAGTGCTGAAGACATTCTACAACAAGAAGCTGGTGTCTCAGGCAAGTAAGTGGCCATGATCGTATAGTGGTCATGTCACAGTGGCGAACAGAACAACTTTTTTGTGATTCCTCTTGGCTTGACCAGCCTCTCCTTTGATCATCATAGTTTTAGAATGCACACTACCTGTCCTTTGATCATCATAGTAGATCATCATAGTTTTAGAATGCACACTACCTGTCCTTTGATCATCATAGTAGATCATCGTAGTTTTAGAATGCACACTACCTGTCCTTTGATCATCATAGTAGATCATCATAGTTTTAGAATGCACACTACCTGTCCTTTGATCATCATGGTTTTAGAATGCACACTACCCAGGACTCACCCAGTTATTTTACTGTCATTTTCAACATATCGTTCTACAGAGTACTGACACATTGCCTTTTCATGCAGCACCCTGAAATTTAATGTAAGTTTATGTCACAGTGGGCTAGTGCCGCAATGGATTACGCGTCTGACTACGGATCAGAAGAGTTTAGGTTTGACTCCTGGCTAACTCGTTGAGAGTTTTAACAAGTAAATTCTTCCTCCTACTTCTCCACAACCGAAAAGAGTCAATTGACACAGTTACACTGCATTTCAACTTGTCCCTGTGGATTCTGTACAGCTATCCTGAAACCTCCACTTGCAAGTCTTCATTTTGTGAAAACAAATGTTCTCCCGGAAGTGCATACAGTATTGCTGGATAAACCGTGCGTGGAACTTGACTGACTTTGAGGAAGGGCTTCAGATACAAAGGCATTTGAGATTCAGTGCTGAAGACATTCTACAACAAGAAGCTGGTGTCTCAGGCAAGTAAGTGGCCATGATCGTATAGTGGTCATGTCACAGTGGCGAACAGAACAACTTTTTTGTGATTCCTCTTGGCTTGACCAGCCTCTCCTTTGATCATGATAGTAGATCATCATAGTTTTAGAATGCACACTACCTGTCCTTTGATCATCATAGTAGATCATCATAGTTTTAGAATGCACACTACCTGTCCTTTGATCATCATAGTTTTAGAATGCACACTACCCAGGACTCACCCAGTTATTTTACTGTCATTTTCAACATATCGTTCTACAGAGTACTGACACATTGCCTTTTCATGCAGCACCCTGAAATTTAATGTAAGTTTATGTCACAGTGGGCTAGTGCCGCAATGGATTACGCGTCTGACTACGGATCAGAAGAGTTTAGGTTTGACTCCTGGCTAACTCGTTGAGAGTTTTAACAAGTAAATTCTTCTTCCTACTTCTCCACAACCGAAAACAGTCAATTGACACAGTTACACTGCATTTCAACTTGTCCCTGTGGATTCTGTACAGCTATCCTGAAACCTCCACTTGCAAGTCTTCATTTTGTGAAAACAAATGTTCTCCCGGAAGTGCATACAGTATTGCTGGATAAACCGTGCGTGGAACTTGACTGACTTTGAGGAAGGGCTTCAGATACAAAGGCATTTGAGATTCAGTGCTGAAGACATTCTACAACAAGAAGCTGGTGTCTCAGGCAAGTAAGTGGCCATGATCGTATAGTGGTCATGTCACAGTGGCGAACAGAACAACTTTTTTGTGATTCCTCTTGGCTTGACCAGCCTCTCCTTTGATCATGATAGTAGATCATCATAGTTTTAGAATGCACACTACCTGTCCTTTGATCATCATAGTAGATCATCATAGTTTTAGAATGCACACTACCTGTCCTTTGATCATCATAGTTTTAGAATGCACACTACCCAGGACTCACCCAGTTATTTTACTGTCATTTTCAACATATCGTTCTACAGAGTACTGACACATTGCCTTTTCATGCAGCACCCTGAAATTTAATGTAAGTTTATGTCACAGTGGGCTAGTGCCGCAATGGATTACGCGTCTGACTACGGATCAGAAGAGTTTAGGTTTGACTCCTGGCTAACTCGTTGAGAGTTTTAACAAGTAAATTCTTCTTCCTACTTCTCCACAACCGAAAACAGTCAATTGACACAGTTACACTGCATTTCAACTTGTCCCTGTGGATTCTGTACAGCTATCCTGAAACCTCCACTTGCAAGTCTTCATTTTGTGAAAACAAATGTTCTCCCGGAAGTGCATACAGTATTGCTGGATAAACCGTGCGTGGAACTTGACTGACTTTGAGGAAGGGCTTCAGATACAAAGGCATTTGAGATTCAGTGCTGAAGACATTCTACAACAAGAAGCTGGTGTCTCAGGCAAGTAAGTGGCCATGATCGTATAGTGGTCATGCCACAGTGGCGAACAGAACAACTTTTTTGTGATTCCTCTTGGCTTGACCAGCCTCTCCTTTGATCATCATAGTAGATCATCATAGTTTTAGAATGCACACTACCTGTCCTTTGATCATCATAGTAGATCATCATAGTTTTAGAATGCACACTACCTGTCCTTTGATCATCATAGTTTTAGAATGCACACTACCCAGGACTCACCCAGTTATTTTACTGTCATTTTCAACATATCGTTCTACAGAGTACTGACACATTGCCTTTTCATGCAGCACCCTGAAATTTAATGTAAGTTTATGTCACAGTGGGCTAGTGCCGCAATGGATTACGCGTCTGACTACGGATCAGAAGAGTTTAGGTTTGACTCCTGGCTAACTCGTTGAGAGTTTTAACAAGTAGATTCTTCCTCCTACTTCTCCACAACCGAAAAGAGTCAATTGACACAGTTACACTGCATTTCAACTTGTCCCTGTGGATTCTGTACAGCTATCCTGAAACCTCCACTTGCAAGTCTTCATTTTGTGAAAACAAATGTTCTCCCGGAAGTGCATACAGTATTGCTGGATAAACCGTGCGTGGAACTTGACTGACTTTGAGGAAGGGCTTCAGATACAAAGGCATTTGAGATTCAGTGCTGAAGACATTCTACAACAAGAAGCTGGTGTCTCAGGCAAGTAAGTGGCCATGATCGTATAGTGGTCATGTCACAATGGCGAACAGAACAACTTTTTTGTGATTCCTCTTGGCTTGACCAGCCTCTCCTTTGATCATCATAGTTTTAGAATGCACACTACCTGTCCTTTGATCATCATAGTAGATCATCATAGTTTTAGAATGCACACTACCTGTCCTTTGATCATCATAGTTTTAGAATGCACACTACCTGTCCTTTGATCATCATAGTAGATCATCATAGTTTTAGAATGCACACTACCTGTCCTTTGATCATCATAGTAGATCATCATAGTTTTAGAATGCACACTACCTGTCCTTTGATCATCATAGTTTTAGAATGCACACTACCTGTCCTTTGATCATCATAGTAGATCATCATAGTTTTAGAATGCACACTACCTGTCCTTTGATCATCATAGTAGATCATCATAGTTTTAGAATGCACACTACCTGTCCTTTGATCATCATAGTTTTAGAATGCACACCACCCAGGACTCACCCAGTTATTTTACTGTCATTTTCAACATATCGTTCTACAGAGTACTGACACATTGCCTTTTCATGCAGCACCCTGAAATTTAATGTAAGTTTATGTCACAGTGGGCTAGTGCCGCAATGGATTACGCGTCTGACTACGGATCAGAAGAGTTTAGGTTTGACTCCTGGCTAACTTGTTGAGAGTTTTAACAAGTAAATTCTTCCTCCTACTTCTCCACAACCGAAAAGAGTCAATTGACACAGTTACACTGCATTTCAACTTGTCCCTGTGGATTCTGTACAGCTATCCTGAAACCTCCACTTGCAAGTCTTCATTTTGTGAAAACAAATGTTCTCCCGGAAGTGCATACAGTATTGCTGGATAAACCGTGCGTGGAACTTGACTGACTTTGAGGAAGGGCTTCAGATACAAAGGCATTTGAGATTCAGTGCTGAAGACATTCTACAACAAGAAGCTGGTGTCTCAGGCAAGTAAGTGGCCATGATCGTATAGTGGTCATGTCACAGTGGCGAACAGAACAACTTTTTTGTGATTCCTCTTGGCTCGACCAGCCTCTCCTTTGATCATCATAGTTTTAGAATGCACACTACCTGTCCTTTGATCATCATAGTAGATCATCATAGTTTTAGAATGCACACTACCTGTCCTTTGATCATCATAGTTTTAGAATGCACACTACCCAGGACTCACCCAGTTATTTTACTGTCATTTTCAACATATCGTTCTACAGAGTACTGACACATTGCCTTTTCATGCAGCACCCTGAAATTTAATGTAAGTTTACGTCACAGTGGGCAAGTGCCGCAATGGATTACGTGTCTGACTACGGATCAGAAGAGTTTAGGTTTGACTCCTGGCTAACTCGTTGAGAGTTTTAACAAGTAAATTCTTCCTCCTACTTCTCCACAACCGAAAAGAGTCAATTGACACAGTTACACTGCATTTCAACTTGTCCCTGTGGATTCTGTACAGCTATCCTGAAACCTCCACTTGCAAGTCTTCATTTTGTGAAAACAAATGTTCTCCCGGAAGTGCATACAGTATTGCTGGATAAACCGTGCGTGGAACTTGACTGACTTTGAGGAAGGGCTTCAGATACAAAGGCATTTGAGATTCAGTGCTGAAGACATTCTACAACAAGAAGCTGGTGTCTCAGGCAAGTAAGTGGCCATGATCGTATAGTGGTCATGTCACAGTGGCGAACAGAACAACTTTTTTGTGATTCCTCTTGGCTTGACCAGCCTCTCCTTTGATCATCATAGTTTTAGAATGCACACTACCTGTCCTTTGATCATCATAGTAGATCATCATAGTTTTAGAATGCACACTACCTGTCCTTTGATCATCATAGTAGATCATCATAGTTTTAGAATGCACACTACCTGTCCTTTGATCATCACAGTAGATCATCATAGTTTTAGAATGCACACTACCTGTCCTCTGATCATCATAGTAGATCATCATAGTTTTAGAATGCACACTACCTGTCCTTTGATCATCATAGTTTTAGAATGCACACTACCCAGGACTCACCCAGTTATTTTACTGTCATTTTCAACATATCGTTCTACAGAGTACTGACACATTGCCTTTTCATGCAGCACCCTGAAATTTAATGTAAGTTTATGTCACAGTGGGCTAGTGCCGCAATGGATTACGCGTCTGACTACGGATCAGAAGAGTTTAGGTTTGACTCCTGGCTAACTGGTTGAGAGTTTTAACAAGTAAATTCTTCCTCCTACTTCTCCACAACCGAAAACAGTCAATTGACACAGTTACACTGCATTTCAACTTGTCCCTGTGGATTCTGTACAGCTATCCTGAAACCTCCACTTGCAAGTCTTCATTTTGTGAAAACAAATGTTCTCCCGGAAGTGCATACAGTATTGCTGGATAAACCATGCGTGGAACTTGACTGACTTTGAGGAAGGGCTTCAGATACAAAGGCATTTGAGATTCAGTGCTGAAGACATTCTACAACAAGAAGCTGGTGTCTCAGGCAAGTAAGTGGCCATGATCGTATAGTGGTCATGTCACAGTGGCGAACAGAACAACTTTTTTGTGATTCCTCTTGGCTCGACCAGCCTCTCCTTTGATCATCATAGTTTTAGAATGCACACTACCTCTCCTTTGATCATCATAGTAGATCATCATAGTTTTAGAATGCACACTACCTGTCCTTTGATCATCACAGTAGATCATCATAGTTTTAGAATGCACACTACCTGTCCTCTGATCATCATAGTAGATCATCATAGTTTTAGAATGTACACTACCTGTCCTTTGATCATCATAGTAGATCATCATAGTTTTAGAATGCACACTACCTGTCCTGTGATCATCATAGTTTTAGAATGCACACTACCCAGGACTCACCCAGTTATTTTGCTGTCATTTTCAACATATCGTTCTACAGAGTACTGACACATTGCCTTTTCATGCAGCACCCTGAAATTTAATGTAAGTTTATGTCACAGTGGGCAAGTGCCGCAATGGATTACGTGTCTGACTACGGATCAGAAGAGTTTAGGTTTGACTCCTGGCTAACTCGTTGAGAGTTTTAACAAGTGTAAGTAAATTCTTCCTCCTACTTCTCCACAAGCGAAAACAGTCAATTGACACAGTTACACTGCATTTCAACTTGTCCCTGTGGATTCTGTACAGCTATCCTGAAACCTCCACTTGCAAGTCTTCATTTTGTGAAAACAAATGTTCTCCCGGAAGTGCATACAGTATTGCTGGATAAACCGTGCGTGGAACTTGACTGACTTTGAGGAAGGGCTTCAGATACAAAGGCATTTGAGATTCAGTGCTGAAGACATTCTACAACAAGAAGCTGGTGTCTCAGGCAAGTAAGTGGCCATGATCGTATAGTGGTCATGTCACAGTGGCGAACAGAACAACTTTTTTGTGATTCCTCTTGGCTCGACCAGCCTCTCCTTTGATCATCATAGTTTTAGAATGCACACTACCTGTCCTTTGATCATCATAGTAGATCATCATAGTTTTAGAATGCACACTACCTGTCCTTTGATCATCACAGTAGATCATCATAGTTTTAGAATGCACACTACCTGTCCTCTGATCATCATAGTAGATCATCATAGTTTTAGAATGTACACTACCTGTCCTTTGATCATCATAGTAGATCATCATAGTTTTAGAATGCACACTACCTGTCCTGTGATCATCATAGTTTTAGAATGCACACTACCCAGGACTCACCCAGTTATTTTGCTGTCATTTTCAACATATCGTTCTACAGAGTACTGACACATTGCCTTTTCATGCAGCACCCTGAAATTTAATGTAAGTTTATGTCACAGTGGGCTAGTGCCGCAATGGATTACGCGTCTGACTACGGATCAGAAGAGTTTAGGTTTGACTCCTGGCTAACTCGTTGAGAGTTTTAACAAGTAAATTCTTCCTCCTACTTCTCCACAACCGAAAAGAGTCAATTGACACAGTTACACTGCATTTCAACTTGTCCCTGTGGATTCTGTACAGCTATCCTGAAACCTCCACTTGCAAGTCTTCATTTTGTGAAAACAAATGTTCTCCCGGAAGTGCATACAGTATTGCTGGATAAACCGTGCGTGGAACTTGACTGACTTTGAGGAAGGGCTTCAGATACAAAGGCATTTGAGATTCAGTGCTGAAGACATTCTACAACAAGAAGCTGGTGTCTCAGGCAAGTAAGTGGCCATGATCGTATAGTGGTCATGTCACAGTGGCGAACAGAACAACTTTTTTGTGATTCCTCTTGGCTTGACCAGCCTCTCCTTTGATCATCATAGTTTTAGAATGCACACTACCTGTCCTTTAATCATCATAGTAGATCATCATAGTTTTAGAATGCACACTACCTGTCCTTTGATCATCATAGTTTTAGAATGCACACTACCCAGGACTCACCCAGTTATTTTACTGTCATTTTCAACATATCGTTCTACAGAGTACTGACACATTGCCTTTTCATGCAGCACCCTGAAATTTAATGTAAGTTTATGTCACAGTGGGCAAGTGCCGCAATGGATTACGTGTCTGACTACGGATCAGAAGAGTTTAGGTTTGACTCCTGGCTAACTCGTTGAGAGTTTTAACAAGTGTAAGTAAATTCTTCCTCCTACTTCTCCACAACCGAAAACAGTCAATTGACACAGTTACACTGCATTTCAACTTGTCCCTGTGGATTCTGTACAGCTATCCTGAAACCTCCACTTGCAAGTCTTCATTTTGTGAAAACAAATGTTCTCCCGGAAGTGCATACAGTATTGCTGGATAAACCGTGCGTGGAACTTGACTGACTTTGAGGAAGGGCTTCAGATACAAAGGCATTTGAGATTCAGTGCTGAAGACATTCTACAACAAGAAGCTGGTGTCTCAGGCAAGTAAGTGGCCATGATCGTATAGTGGTCATGTCACAGTGGCGAACAGAACAACTTTTTTGTGATTCCTCTTGGCTTGACCAGCCTCTCCTTTGATCATCATAGTTTTAGAATGCACACTACCTGTCCTTTGATCATCATAGTAGATCATCATAGTTTTAGAATGCACACTACCTGTCCTTTGATCATCATAGTAGATCATCATAGTTTTAGAATGCACACTACCTGTCCTTTGATCATCATAGTAGATCATCATAGTTTTAGAATGCACACTACCTGTCCTTTGATCATCATAGTTTTAGAATGCACACTACCCAGGACTCACCCAGTTATTTTACTGTCATTTTCAACATATCGTTCTACAGAGTACTGACACATTGCCTTTTCATGCAGCACCCTGAAATTTAATGTAAGTTTATGTCACAGTGGGCTAGTGCCGCAATGGATTACGCGTCTGACTACGGATCAGAAGAGTTTAGGTTTGACTCCTGGCTAACTGGTTGAGAGTTTTAACAAGTAAATTCTTCCTCCTACTTCTCCACAACCGAAAACAGTCAATTGACACAGTTACACTGCATTTCAACTTGTCCCTGTGGATTCTGTACAGCTATCCTGAAACCTCCACTTGCAAGTCTTCATTTTGTGAAAACAAATGTTCTCCCGGAAGTGCATACAGTATTGCTGGATAAACCATGCGTGGAACTTGACTGACTTTGAGGAAGGGCTTCAGATACAAAGGCATTTGAGATTCAGTGCTGAAGACATTCTACAACAAGAAGCTGGTGTCTCAGGCAAGTAAGTGGCCATGATCGTATAGTGGTCATGTCACAGTGGCGAACAGAACAACTTTTTTGTGATTCCTCTTGGCTCGACCAGCCTCTCCTTTGATCATCATAGTTTTAGAATGCACACTACCTCTCCTTTGATCATCATAGTAGATCATCATAGTTTTAGAATGCACACTACCTGTCCTTTGATCATCACAGTAGATCATCATAGTTTTAGAATGCACACTACCTGTCCTCTGATCATCATAGTAGATCATCATAGTTTTAGAATGTACACTACCTGTCCTTTGATCATCATAGTAGATCATCATAGTTTTAGAATGCACACTACCTGTCCTGTGATCATCATAGTTTTAGAATGCACACTACCCAGGACTCACCCAGTTATTTTGCTGTCATTTTCAACATATCGTTCTACAGAGTACTGACACATTGCCTTTTCATGCAGCACCCTGAAATTTAATGTAAGTTTATGTCACAGTGGGCTAGTGCCGCAATGGATTACGCGTCTGACTACGGATCAGAAGAGTTTAGGTTTGACTCCTGGCTAACTCGTTGAGAGTTTTAACAAGTAAATTCTTCCTCCTACTTCTCCACAAGCGAAAAGAGTCAATTGACACAGTTACACTGCATTTCAACTTGTCCCTGTGGATTCTCTACAGCTATCCTGAAACCTCCACTTGCAAGTCTTCATTTTGTGAAAACAAATGTTCTCCCGGAAGTGCATACAGTATTGCTGGATAAACCGTGCGTGGAACTTGACTGACTTTGAGGAAGGGCTTCAGATACAAAGGCATTTGAGATTCAGTGCTGAAGACATTCTACAACAAGAAGCTGGTGTCTCAGGCAAGTAAGTGGCCATGATCGTATAGTGGTCATGTCACAGTGGCGAACAGAACAACTTTTTTGTGATTCCTCTTGGCTCGACCAGCCTCTCCTTTGATCATCATAGTTTTAGAATGCACACTACCTGTCCTTTGATCATCATAGTAGATCATCATAGTTTTAGAATGCACACTACCTGTCCTTTGATCATCACAGTAGATCATCATAGTTTTAGAATGCACACTACCTGTCCTCTGATCATCATAGTAGATCATCATAGTTTTAGAATGTACACTACCTGTCCTTTGATCATCATAGTAGATCATCATAGTTTTAGAATGCACACTACCTGTCCTGTGATCATCATAGTTTTAGAATGCACACTACCCAGGACTCACCCAGTTATTTTGCTGTCATTTTCAACATATCGTTCTACAGAGTACTGACACATTGCCTTTTCATGCAGCACCCTGAAATTTAATGTAAGTTTATGTCACAGTGGGCTAGTGCCGCAATGGATTACGCGTCTGACTACGGATCAGAAGAGTTTAGGTTTGACTCCTGGCTAACTCGTTGAGAGTTTTAACAAGTAAATTCTTCCTCCTACTTCTCCACAAGCGAAAAGAGTCAATTGACACAGTTACACTGCATTTCAACTTGTCCCTGTGGATTCTGTACAGCTATCCTGAAACCTCCACTTGCAAGTCTTCATTTTGTGAAAACAAATGTTCTCCCGGAAGTGCATACAGTATTGCTGGATAAACCGTGCGTGGAACTTGACTGACTTTGAGGAAGGGCTTCAGATACAAAGGCATTTGAGATTCAGTGCTGAAGACATTCTACAACAAGAAGCTGGTGTCTCAGGCAAGTAAGTGGCCATGATCGTATAGTGGTCATGTCACAGTGGCGAACAGAACAACTTTTTTGTGATTCCTCTTGGCTTGACCAGCCTCTCCTTTGATCATCATAGTTTTAGAATGCACACTACCTGTCCTTTGATCATCATAGTAGATCATCATAGTTTTAGAATGCACACTACCTGTCCTTTGATCATCATAGTAGATCATCATAGTTTTAGAATGCACACTACCTGTCCTTTGATCATCATAGTAGATCATCATAGTTTTAGAATGCACACTACCTGTCCTTTGATCATCATAGTTTTAGAATGCACACTACCCAGGACTCACCCAGTTATTTTACTGTCATTTTCAACATATCGTTCTACAGAGTACTGACACATTGCCTTTTCATGCAGCACCCTGAAATTTAATGTAAGTTTACGTCACAGTGGGCAAGTGCCGCAATGGATTACGTGTCTGACTACGGATCAGAAGAGTTTAGGTTTGACTCCTGGCTAACTCGTTGAGAGTTTTAACAAGTAAATTCTTCCTCCTACTTCTCCACAACTGAAAAGAGTCAATTGACACAGTTACACTGCATTTCAACTTGTCCCTGTGGATTCTGTACAGCTATCCTGAAACCTCCACTTGCAAGTCTTCATTTTGTGAAAACAAATGTTCTCCCGGAAGTGCATACAGTATTGCTGGATAAACCGTGCGTGGAACTTGACTGACTTTGAGGAAGGGCTTCAGATACAAAGGCATTTGAGATTCAGTGCTGAAGACATTCTACAACAAGAAGCTGGTGTCTCAGGCAAGTAAGTGGCCATGATCGTATAGTGGTCATGTCACAGTGGCGAACAGAACAACTTTTTTGTGATTCCTCTTGGCTTGACCAGCCTCTCCTTTGATCATCATAGTTTTAGAATGCACACTACCTGTCCTTTGATCATCATAGTAGATCATCATAGTTTTAGAATGCACACTACCTGTCCTTTGATCATCATAGTAGATCATCATAGTTTTAGAATGCACACTACCTGTCCTTTGATCATCATAGTTTTAGAATGCACACTACCCAGGACTCACCCAGTTATTTTACTGTCATTTTCAACATATCGTTCTACAGAGTACTGACACATTGCCTTTTCATGCAGCACCCTGAAATTTAATGTAAGTTTATGTCACAGTGGGCTAGTGCCGCAATGGATTACGCGTCTGACTACGGATCAGAAGAGCTTAGGTTTGACTCCTGGCTAACTCGTTGAGAGTTTTAACAAGTAAATTCTTCCTCCTACTTCTCCACAAGCGAAAAGAGTCAATTGACACAGTTACACTGCATTTCAACTTGTCCCTGTGGATTCTGTACAGCTATCCTGAAACCTCCACTTGCAAGTCTTCATTTTGTGAAAACAAATGTTCTCCCGGAAGTGCATACAGTATTGCTGGATAAACCGTGCGTGGAACTTGACTGACTTTGAGGAAGGGCTTCAGATACAAAGGCATTTGAGATTCAGTGCTGAAGACATTCTACAACAAGAAGCTGGTGTCTCGGGCAAGTAAGTGGCCATGATCGTATAGTGGTCATGTCACAGTGGCGAACAGAACAACTTTTTTGTGATTCCTCTTGGCTTGACCAGCCTCTCCTTTGATCATCATAGTTATAGAATGCACACTACCTGTCCTTTGATCATCATAGTAGATCATCATAGTTTTAGAATGCACACTACCTGTCCTTTGATCATCATAGTAGATCATCATAGTTTTAGAATGCACACTACCTGTCCTTTGATCATCATAGTTTTAGAATGCACACTACCCAGGACTCACCCAGTTATTTTACTGTCATTTTCAACATATCGTTCTACAGAGTACTGACACATTGCCTTTTCATGCAGCACCCTGAAATTTAATGTAAGTTTATGTCACAGTGGGCTAGTGCCGCAATGGATTACGCGTCTGACTACGGATCAGAAGAGTTTAGGTTTGACTCCTGGCTAACTTGTTGAGAGTTTTAACAAGTAAATTCTTCCTCCTACTTCTCCACAACCGAAAAGAGTCAATTGACACAGTTACACTGCATTTCAACTTGTCCCTGTGGATTCTGTACAGCTATCCTGAAACCTCCACTTGCAAGTCTTCATTTTGTGAAAACAAATGTTCTCCCGGAAGTGCATACAGTATTGCTGGATAAACCGTGCGTGGAACTTGACTGACTTTGAGGAAGGGCTTCAGATACAAAGGCATTTGAGATTCAGTGCTGAAGACATTCTACAACAAGAAGCTGGTGTCTCAGGCAAGTAAGTGGCCATGATCGTATAGTGGTCATGTCACAGTGGCGAACAGAACAACTTTTTTGTGATTCCTCTTGGCTCGACCAGCCTCTCCTTTGATCATCATAGTTTTAGAATGCACACTACCTGTCCTTTGATCATCATAGTAGATCATCATAGTTTTAGAATGCACACTACCTGTCCTTTGATCATCACAGTAGATCATCATAGTTTTAGAATGCACACTACCTGTCCTCTGATCATCATAGTAGATCATCATAGTTTTAGAATGCACACTACCTGTCCTTTGATCATCATAGTAGATCGTCATAGTTTTAGAATGCACACTACCTGTCCTGTGATCATCATAGTTTTAGAATGCACACTACCCAGGACTCACCCAGTTATTTTGCTGTCATTTTCAACATATCGTTCTACAGAGTACTGACACATTGCCTTTTCATGCAGCACCCTGAAATTTAATGTAAGTTTATGTCACAGTGGGCTAGTGCCGCAATGGATTACGCGTCTGACTACGGATCAGAAGAGTTTAGGTTTGACTCCTGGCTAACTCGTTGAGAGTTTTAACAAGTAAATTCTTCCTCCTACTTCTCCACAACCGAAAAGAGTCAATTGACACAGTTACACTGCATTTCAACTTGTCCCTGTGGATTCTGTACAGCTATCCTGAAACCTCCACTTGCAAGTCTTCATTTTGTGAAAACAAATGTTCTCCCGGAAGTGCATACAGTATTGCTGGATAAACCGTGCGTGGAACTTGACTGACTTTGAGGAAGGGCTTCAGATACAAAGGCATTTGAGATTCAGTGCTGAAGACATTCTACAACAAGAAGCTGGTGTCTCAGGCAAGTAAGTGGCCATGATCGTATAGTGGTCATGTCACAGTGGCGAACAGAACAACTTTTTTGTGATTCCTCTTGGCTTGACCAGCCTCTCCTTTGATCATGATAGTTTTAGAATGCACACTACCTGTCCTTTGATCATCATAGTAGATCATCATAGTTTTAGAATGCACACTACCTGTCCTTTGATCATCATAGTTTTAGAATGCACACTACCCAGGACTCACCCAGTTATTTTACTGTCATTTTCAACATATCGTTCTACAGAGTACTGACACATTGCCTTTTCATGCAGCACCCTGAAATTTAATGTAAGTTTATGTCACAGTGGGCAAGTGCCGCAATGGATTACGTGTCTGACTACGGATCAGAAGAGTTTAGGTTTGACTCCTGGCTAACTCGTTGAGAGTTTTAACAAGTGTAAGTAAATTCTTCCTCCTACTTCTCCACAAGCGAAAACAGTCAATTGACACAGTTACACTGCATTTCAACTTGTCCCTGTGGATTCTGTACAGCTATCCTGAAACCTCCACTTGCAAGTCTTCATTTTGTGAAAACAAATGTTCTCCCGGAAGTGCATACAGTATTGCTGGATAAACCGTGCGTGGAACTTGACTGACTTTGAGGAAGGGCTTCAGATACAAAGGCATTTGAGATTCAGTGCTGAAGACATTCTACAACAAGAAGCTGGTGTCTCAGGTAAGTAAGTGGCCATGATCGTATAGTGGTCATGTCACAGTGGCGAACAGAACAACTTTTTTGTGATTCCTCTTGGCTTGACCAGCCTCTCCTTTGATCATCATAGTTTTAGAATGCACACTACCTGTCCTTTGATCATCATAGTAGATCATCATAGTTTTAGAATGCACACTACCTGTCCTTTGATCATCATAGTAGATCATCATAGTTTTAGAATGCACACTACCTGTCCTTTGATCATCATAGTAGATCATCATAGTTTTAGAATGCACACTACCTGTCCTTTGATCATCATAGTTTTAGAATGCACACCACCCAGGACTCACCCAGTTATTTTACTGTCATTTTCAACATATCGTTCTACAGAGTACTGACACATTGCCTTTTCATGCAGCACCCTGAAATTTAATGTAAGTTTATGTCACAGTGGGCTAGTGCCGCAATGGATTACGTGTCTGACTACGGATCAGAAGAGTTTAGATTTGACTCCTGGCTAACTCGTTGAGAGTTTTAACAAGTGTAAGTAAATTCTTCCTCCTACTTCTCCACAAGCGAAAAGAGTCAATTGACACAGTTACACTGCATTTCAACTTGTCCCTGTGGATTCTCTACAGCTATCCTGAAACCTCCACTTGCAAGTCTTCATTTTGTGAAAACAAATGTTCTCCCGGAAGTGCATACAGTATTGCTGGATAAACCGTGCGTGGAACTTGACTGACTTTGAGGAAGGGCTTCAGATACAAAGGCATTTGAGATTCAGTGCTGAAGACATTCTACAACAAGAAGCTGGTGTCTCAGGCAAGTAAGTGGCCATGATCGTATAGTGGTCATGTCACAGTGGCGAACAGAACAACTTTTTTGTGATTCCTCTTGGCTTGACCAGCCTCTCCTTTGATCATCATAGTTTTAGAATGCACACTACCTGTCCTTTGATCATCATAGTAGATCATCATAGTTTTAGAATGCAAACTACCTGTCCTTTGATCATCATAGTAGATCATCATAGTTTTAGAATGCACACTACCTGTCCTTTGATCATCATAGTAGATCATCATAGTTTTAGAATGCACACTACCTGTCCTGTGATCATCATAGTTTTAGAATGCACACTACCCAGGACTCACCCAGTTATTTTGCTGTCATTTTCAACATATCGTTCTACAGAGTACTGACACATTGCCTTTTCATGCAGCACCCTGAAATTTAATGTAAGTTTATGTCACAGTGGGCTAGTGCCGCAATGGATTACGCGTCTGACTACGGATCAGAAGAGTTTAGGTTTGACTCCTGGCTAACTCGTTGAGAGTTTTAACAAGTAAATTCTTCCTCCTACTTCTCCACAACCGAAAAGAGTCAATTGACACAGTTACACTGCATTTCAACTTGTCCCTGTGGATTCTGTACAGCTATCCTGAAACCTCCACTTGCAAGTCTTCATTTTGTGAAAACAAATGTTCTCCCGGAAGTGCATACAGTATTGCTGGATAAACCGTGCGCGGAACTTGACTGACTTTGAGGAAGGGCTTCAGATACAAAGGCATTTGAGATTCAGTGCTGAAGACATTCTACAACAAGAAGCTGGTGTCTCAGGCAAGTAAGTGGCCATGATCGTATAGTGGTCATGTCACAGTGGCGAACAGAACAACTTTTTTGTGATTCCTCTTGGCTTGACCAGCCTCTCCTTTGATCATGATAGTTTTAGAATGCACACTACCTGTCCTTTGATCATCATAGTAGATCATCATAGTTTTAGAATGCACACTACCTGTCCTTTGATCATCATAGTTTTAGAATGCACACTACCCAGGACTCACCCAGTTATTTTACTGTCATTTTCAACATATCGTTCTACAGAGTACTGACACATTGCCTTTTCATGCAGCACCCTGAAATTTAATGTAAGTTTATGTCACAGTGGGCAAGTGCCGCAATGGATTACGTGTCTGACTACGGATCAGAAGAGTTTAGGTTTGACTCCTGGCTAACTCGTTGAGAGTTTTAACAAGTGTAAGTAAATTCTTCCTCCTACTTCTCCACAAGCGAAAACAGTCAATTGACACAGTTACACTGCATTTCAACTTGTCCCTGTGGATTCTGTACAGCTATCCTGAAACCTCCACTTGCAAGTCTTCATTTTGTGAAAACAAATGTTCTCCCGGAAGTGCATACAGTATTGCTGGATAAACCGTGCGTGGAACTTGACTGACTTTGAGGAAGGGCTTCAGATACAAAGGCATTTGAGATTCAGTGCTGAAGACATTCTACAACAAGAAGCTGGTGTCTCAGGTAAGTAAGTGGCCATGATCGTATAGTGGTCATGTCACAGTGGCGAACAGAACAACTTTTTTGTGATTCCTCTTGGCTTGACCAGCCTCTCCTTTGATCATCATAGTTTTAGAATGCACACTACCTGTCCTTTGATCATCATAGTAGATCATCATAGTTTTAGAATGCACACTACCTGTCCTTTGATCATCATAGTAGATCATCATAGTTTTAGAATGCACACTACCTGTCCTTTGATCATCATAGTAGATCATCATAGTTTTAGAATGCACACTACCTGTCCTTTGATCATCATAGTTTTAGAATGCACACCACCCAGGACTCACCCAGTTATTTTACTGTCATTTTCAACATATCGTTCTACAGAGTACTGACACATTGCCTTTTCATGCAGCACCCTGAAATTTAATGTAAGTTTATGTCACAGTGGGCTAGTGCTGCAATGGATTACGTGTCTGACTACGGATCAGAAGAGTTTAGGTTTGACTCCTGGCTAACTCGTTGAGAGTTTTAACAAGTAAATTCTTCCTCCTACTTCTCCACAAGCGAAAAGAGTCAATTGACACAGTTACACTGCATTTCAACTTGTCCCTGTGGATTCTGTACAGCTATCCTGAAACCTCCACTTGCAAGTCTTCATTTTGTGAAAACAAATGTTCTCCCGGAAGTGCATACAGTATTGCTGGATAAACCGTGCGTGGAACTTGACTGACTTTGAGGAAGGGCTTCAGATACAAAGGCATTTGAGATTCAGTGCTGAAGACATTCTACAACAAGAAGCTGGTGTCTCAGGCAAGTAAGTGGCCATGATCGTATAGTGGTCATGTCACAGTGGCGAACAGAACAACTTTTTTGTGATTCCTCTTGGCTTGACCAGCCTCTCCTTTGATCATGATAGTTTTAGAATGCACACTACCTGTCCTTTGATCATCATAGTAGATCATCATAGTTTTAGAATGCACACTACCTGTCCTTTGATCATCATAGTTTTAGAATGCACACTACCCAGGACTCACCCAGTTATTTTACTGTCATTTTCAACATATCGTTCTACAGAGTACTGACACATTGCCTTTTCATGCAGCACCCTGAAATTTAATGTAAGTTTATGTCACAGTGGGCAAGTGCCGCAATGGATTACGTGTCTGACTACGGATCAGAAGAGTTTAGGTTTGACTCCTGGCTAACTCGTTGAGAGTTTTAACAAGTGTAAGTAAATTCTTCCTCCTACTTCTCCACAAGCGAAAAGAGTCAATTGACACAGTTACACTGCATTTCAACTTGTCCCTGTGGATTCTGTACAGCTATCCTGAAACCTCCACTTGCAAGTCTTCATTTTGTGAAAACAAATGTTCTCCCGGAAGTGCATACAGTATTGCTGGATAAACCGTGCGTGGAACTTGACTGACTTTGAGGAAGGGCTTCAGATACAAAGGCATTTGAGATTCAGTGCTGAAGACATTCTACAACAAGAAGCTGGTGTCTCAGGCAAGTAAGTGGCCATGATCGTATAGTGGTCATGTCACAGTGGCGAACAGAACAACTTTTTTGTGATTCCTCTTGGCTTGACCAGCCTCTCCTTTGATTATCATAGTTTTAGAATGCACACTACCTGTCCTTTGATCATCATAGTAGATCATCATAGTTTTAGAATGCACACTACCTGTCCTTTGATCATCATAGTAGATCATCATAGTTTTAGAATGCACACTACCTGTCCTTTGATCATCATAGTAGATCATCATAGTTTTAGAATGCACACTACCTGTCCTTTGATCATCATAGTTTTAGAATGCACACTACCCAGGACTCACCCAGTTATTTTACTGTCATTTTCAACATATCGTTCTACAGAGTACTGACACATTGCCTTTTCATGCAGCACCCTGAAATTTAATGTAAGTTTATGTCACAGTGGGCTAGTGCCGCAATGGATTACGCGTCTGACTACGGATCAGAAGAGTTTAGGTTTGACTCCTGGCTAACTCGTTGAGAGTTTTAACAAGTAAATTCTTCCTCCTACTTCTCCACAACCGAAAACAGTCAATTGACACAGTTACACTGCATTTCAACTTGTCCCTGTGGATTCTGTACAGCTATCCTGAAACCTCCACTTGCAAGTCTTCATTTTGTGAAAACAAATGTTCTCCCGGAAGTGCATACAGTATTGCTGGATAAACCGTGCGTGGAACTTGACTGACTTTGAGGAAGGGCTTCAGATACAAAGGCATTTGAGATTCAGTGCTGAAGACATTCTACAACAAGAAGCTGGTGTCTCGGGCAAGTAAGTGGCCATGATCGTATAGTGGTCATGTCACAGTGGCGAACAGAACAACTTTTTTGTGATTCCTCTTGGCTTGACCAGCCTCTCCTTTGATCATCATAGTTATAGAATGCACACTACCTGTCCTTTGATCATCATAGTAGATCATCATAGTTTTAGAATGCACACTACCTGTCCTTTGATCATCATAGTAGATCATCATAGTTTTAGAATGCACACTACCTGTCCTTTGATCATCATAGTTTTAGAATGCACACTACCCAGGACTCACCCAGTTATTTTACTGTCATTTTCAACATATCGTTCTACAGAGTACTGACACATTGCCTTTTCATGCAGCACCCTGAAATTTAATGTAAGTTTATGTCACAGTGGGCTAGTGCCGCAATGGATTACGCGTCTGACTACGGATCAGAAGAGTTTAGGTTTGACTCCTGGCTAACTTGTTGAGAGTTTTAACAAGTAAATTCTTCCTCCTACTTCTCCACAACCGAAAAGAGTCAATTGACACAGTTACACTGCATTTCAACTTGTCCCTGTGGATTCTGTACAGCTATCCTGAAACCTCCACTTGCAAGTCTTCATTTTGTGAAAACAAATGTTCTCCCGGAAGTGCATACAGTATTGCTGGATAAACCGTGCGTGGAACTTGACTGACTTTGAGGAAGGGCTTCAGATACAAAGGCATTTGAGATTCAGTGCTGAAGACATTCTACAACAAGAAGCTGGTGTCTCAGGCAAGTAAGTGGCCATGATCGTATAGTGGTCATGTCACAGTGGCGAACAGAACAACTTTTTTGTGATTCCTCTTGGCTCGACCAGCCTCTCCTTTGATCATCATAGTTTTAGAATGCACACTACCTGTCCTTTGATCATCATAGTAGATCATCATAGTTTTAGAATGCACACTACCTGTCCTTTGATCATCACAGTAGATCATCATAGTTTTAGAATGCACACTACCTGTCCTCTGATCATCATAGTAGATCATCATAGTTTTAGAATGCACACTACCTGTCCTTTGATCATCATAGTAGATCATCATAGTTTTAGAATGCACACTACCTGTCCTGTGATCATCATAGTTTTAGAATGCACACTACCCAGGACTCACCCAGTTATTTTGCTGTCATTTTCAACATATCGTTCTACAGAGTACTGACACATTGCCTTTTCATGCAGCACCCTGAAATTTAATGTAAGTTTATGTCACAGTGGGCTAGTGCCGCAATGGATTACGCGTCTGACTACGGATCAGAAGAGTTTAGGTTTGACTCCTGGCTAACTTGTTGAGAGTTTTAACAAGTAAATTCTTCCTCCTACTTCTCCACAAGCGAAAAGAGTCAATTGACACAGTTACACTGCATTTCAACTTGTCCCTGTGGATTCTGTACAGCTATCCTGAAACCTCCACTTGCAAGTCTTCATTTTGTGAAAACAAATGTTCTCCCGGAAGTGCATACAGTATTGCTGGATAAACCGTGCGTGGAACTTGACTGACTTTGAGGAAGGGCTTCAGATACAAAGGCATTTGAGATTCAGTGCTGAAGACATTCTACAACAAGAAGCTGGTGTCTCAGGCAAGTAAGTAGCCATGATCGTATAGTGGTCATGTCACAGTGGCGAACAGAACAACTTTTTTGTGATTCCTCTTGGCTCGACCAGCCTCTCCTTTGATCATCATAGTTTTAGAATGCACACTACCTGTCCTTTGATCATCATAGTAGATCATCATAGTTTTAGAATGCACACTACCTGTCCTTTGATCATCACAGTAGATCATCATAGTTTTAGAATGCACACTACCTGTCCTCTGATCATCATAGTAGATCATCATAGTTTTAGAATGCACACTACCTGTCCTTTGATCATCATAGTAGATCATCATAGTTTTAGAATGCACACTACCTGTCCTGTGATCATCATAGTTTTAGAATGCACACTACCCAGGACTCACCCAGTTATTTTGCTGTCATTTTCAACATATCGTTCTACAGAGTACTGACACATTGCCTTTTCATGCAGCACCCTGAAATTTAATGTAAGTTTATGTCACAGTGGGCTAGTGCCGCAATGGATTACGTGTCTGACTACGGATCAGAAGAGTTTAGGTTTGACTCCTGGCTAACTCGTTGAGAGTTTTAACAAGTAAATTCTTCCTCCTACTTCTCCACAAGCGAAAAGAGTCAATTGACACAGTTACACTGCATTTCAACTTGTCCCTGTGGATTCTGTACAGCTATCCTGAAACCTCCACTTGCAAGTCTTCATTTTGTGAAAACAAATGTTCTCCCGGAAGTGCATACAGTATTGCTGGATAAACCGTGCGTGGAACTTGACTGACTTTGAGGAAGGGCTTCAGATACAAAGGCATTTGAGATTCAGTGCTGAAGACATTCTACAACAAGAAGCTGGTGTCTCAGGCAAGTAAGTGGCCATGATCGTATAGTGGTCATGTCACAGTGGCGAACAGAACAACTTTTTTGTGATTCCTCTTGGCTTGACCAGCCTCTCCTTTGATCATGATAGTTTTAGAATGCACACTACCTGTCCTTTGATCATCATAGTAGATCATCATAGTTTTAGAATGCACACTACCTGTCCTTTGATCATCATAGTAGATCATCATAGTTTTAGAATGCACACTACCTGTCCTTTGATCATCATAGTAGATCATCATAGTTTTAGAATGCACACTACCTGTCCTGTGATCATCATAGTTTTAGAATGCACACTACCCAGGACTCACCCAGTTATTTTGCTGTCATTTTCAACATATCGTTCTACAGAGTACTGACACATTGCCTTTTCATGCAGCACCCTGAAATTTAATGTAAGTTTATGTCACAGTGGGCTAGTGCCGCAATGGATTACGCGTCTGACTACGGATCAGAAGAGTTTAGGTTTGACTCCTGGCTAACTCGTTGAGAGTTTTAACAAGTAAATTCTTCCTCCTACTTCTCCACAACCGAAAAGAGTCAATTGACACAGTTACACTGCATTTCAACTTGTCCCTGTGGATTCTGTACAGCTATCCTGAAACCTCCACTTGCAAGTCTTCATTTTGTGAAAACAAATGTTCTCCCGGAAGTGCATACAGTATTGCTGGATAAACCGTGCGTGGAACTTGACTGACTTTGAGGAAGGGCTTCAGATACAAAGGCATTTGAGATTCAGTGCTGAAGACATTCTACAACAAGAAGCTGGTGTCTCAGGCAAGTAAGTGGCCATGATCGTATAGTGGTCATGTCACAGTGGCGAACAGAACAACTTTTTTGTGATTCCTCTTGGCTTGACCAGCCTCTCCTTTGATCATGATAGTTTTAGAATGCACACTACCTGTCCTTTGATCATCATAGTAGATCATCATAGTTTTAGAATGCACACTACCTGTCCTTTGATCATCATAGTTTTAGAATGCACACTACCCAGGACTCACCCAGTTATTTTACTGTCATTTTCAACATATCGTTCTACAGAGTACTGACACATTGCCTTTTCATGCAGCACCCTGAAATTTAATGTAAGTTTATGTCACAGTGGGCAAGTGCCGCAATGGATTACGTGTCTGACTACGGATCAGAAGAGTTTAGGTTTGACTCCTGGCTAACTCGTTGAGAGTTTTAACAAGTGTAAGTAAATTCTTCCTCCTACTTCTCCACAAGCGAAAAGAGTCAATTGACACAGTTACACTGCATTTCAACTTGTCCCTGTGGATTCTGTACAGCTATCCTGAAACCTCCACTTGCAAGTCTTCATTTTGTGAAAACAAATGTTCTCCCGGAAGTGCATACAGTATTGCTGGATAAACCGTGCGTGGAACTTGACTGACTTTGAGGAAGGGCTTCAGATACAAAGGCATTTGAGATTCAGTGCTGAAGACATTCTACAACAAGAAGCTGGTGTCTCAGGTAAGTAAGTGGCCATGATCGTATAGTGGTCATGTCACAGTGGCGAACAGAACAACTTTTTTGTGATTCCTCTTGGCTTGACCAGCCTCTCCTTTGATCATCATAGTTTTAGAATGCACACTACCTGTCCTTTGATCATCATAGTAGATCATCATAGTTTTAGAATGCACACTACCTGTCCTTTGATCATCATAGTAGATCATCATAGTTTTAGAATGCACACTACCTGTCCTTTGATCATCATAGTAGATCATCATAGTTTTAGAATGCACACTACCTGTCCTTTGATCATCATAGTTTTAGAATGCACACCATCCAGGACTCACCCAGTTATTTTACTGTCATTTTCAACATATCGTTCTACAGAGTACTGACACATTGCCTTTTCATGCAGCACCCTGAAATTTAATGTAAGTTTATGTCACAGTGGGCTAGTGCCGCAATGGATTACGTGTCTGACTACGGATCAGAAGAGTTTAGGTTTGACTCCTGGCTAACTCGTTGAGAGTTTTAACAAGTAAATTGTTCCTCCTACTTCTCCACAAGCGAAAAGAGTCAATTGACACAGTTACACTGCATTTCAACTTGTCCCTGTGGATTCTGTACAGCTATCCTGAAACCTCCACTTGCAAGTCTTCATTTTGTGAAAACAAATGTTCTCCCGGAAGTGCATACAGTATTGCTGGATAAACCGTGCGTGGAACTTGACTGACTTTGAGGAAGGGCTTCAGATACAAAGGCATTTGAGATTCAGTGCTGAAGACATTCTACAACAAGAAGCTGGTGTCTCAGGCAAGTAAGTGGCCATGATCGTATAGTGGTCATGTCACAGTGGCGAACAGAACAACTTTTTTGTGATTCCTCTTGGCTTGACCAGCCTCTCCTTTGATCATCATAGTTTTAGAATGCACACTACCTGTCCTTTGATCATCATAGTAGATCATCATAGTTTTAGAATGCACACTACCTGTCCTTTGATCATCATAGTAGATCATCATAGTTTTAGAATGCACACTACCTGTCCTTTGATCATCATAGTAGATCATCATAGTTTTAGAATGCACACTACCTGTCCTGTGATCATCATAGTTTTAGAATGCACACTACCCAGGACTCACCCAGTTATTTTGCTGTCATTTTCAACATATCGTTCTACAGAGTACTGACACATTGCCTTTTCATGCAGCACCCTGAAATTTAATGTAAGTTTATGTCACAGTGGGCTAGTGCCGCAATGGATTACGCGTCTGACTACGGATCAGAAGAGTTTAGGTTTGACTCCTGGCTAACTCGTTGAGAGTTTTAACAAGTAAATTCTTCCTCCTACTTCTCCACAAGCGAAAAGAGTCAATTGACACAGTTACACTGCATTTCAACTTGTCCCTGTGGATTCTGTACAGCTATCCTGAAACCTCCACTTGCAAGTCTTCATTTTGTGAAAACAAATGTTCTCCCGGAAGTGCATACAGTATTGTTGGATAAACCGTGCGTGGAACTTGACTGACTTTGAGGAAGGGCTTCAGATACAAAGGCATTTGAGATTCAGTGCTGAAGACATTCTACAACAAGAAGCTGGTGTCTCAGGTAAGTAAGTGGCCATGATCGTATAGTGGTCATGTCACAGTGGCGAACAGAACAACTTTTTTGTGATTCCTCTTGGCTTGACCAGCCTCTCCTTTGATCATCATAGTTTTAGAATGCACACTACCTGTCCTTTGATCATCATAGTAGATCATCATAGTTTTAGAATGCACACTACCTGTCCTTTGATCATCATAGTAGATCATCATAGTTTTAGAATGCACACTACCTGTCCTTTGATCATCATAGTAGATCATCATAGTTTTAGAATGCACACTACCTGTCCTTTGATCATCATAGTTTTAGAATGCACACCACCCAGGACTCACCCAGTTATTTTACTGTCATTTTCAACATATCGTTCTACAGAGTACTAACACATTGCCTTTTCATGCAGCACCCTGAAATTTAATGTAAGTTTATGTCACAGTGGGCTAGTGCCGCAATGGATTACGTGTCTGACTACGGATCAGAAGAGTTTAGGTTTGACTCCTGGCTAACTCGTTGAGAGTTTTAACAAGTAAATTCTTCCTCCTACTTCTCCACAAGCGAAAAGAGTCAATTGACACAGTTACACTGCATTTCAACTTGTCCCTGTGGATTCTGTACAGCTATCCTGAAACCTCCACTTGCAAGTCTTCATTTTGTGAAAACAAATGTTCTCCCGGAAGTGCATACAGTATTGCTGGATAAACCGTGCATGGAACTTGACTGACTTTGAGGAAGGGCTTCAGATACAAAGGCATTTGAGATTCAGTGCTGAAGACATTCTACAACAAGAAGCTGGTGTCTCAGGCAAGTAAGTGGCCATGATCGTATAGTGGTCATGTCACAGTGGCGAACAGAACAACTTTTTTGTGATTCCTCTTGGCTTGACCAGCCTCTCCTTTGATCATCATAGTTTTAGAATGCACACTACCTGTCCTTTGATCATCATAGTAGATCATCATAGTTTTAGAATGCACACTACCTGTCCTTTGATCATCATAGTAGATCATCATAGTTTTAGAATGCACACTACCTGTCCTTTGATCATCATAGTAGATCATCATAGTTTTAGAATGCACACTACCTGTCCTTTGATCATCATAGTTTTAGAATGCACACTACCCAGGACTCACCCAGTTATTTTACTGTCATTTTCAACATATCGTTCTACAGAGTACTGACACATTGCCTTTTCATGCAGCACCCTGAAATTTAATGTAAGTTTATGTCACAGTGGGCAAGTGCCGCAATGGATTACGTGTCTGACTACGGATCAGAAGAGTTTAGGTTTGACTCCTGGCTAACTCGTTGAGAGTTTTAACAAGTAAATTCTTCCTCCTACTTCTCCACAAGCGAAAAGAGTCAATTGACACAGTTACACTGCATTTCAACTTGTCCCTGTGGATTCTGTACAGCTATCCTGAAACCTCCACTTGCAAGTCTTCATTTTGTGAAAACAAATGTTCTCCCGGAAGTGCATACAGTATTGCTGGATAAACCGTGCGTGGAACTTGACTGACTTTGAGGAAGGGCTTCAGATACAAAGGCATTTGAGATTCAGTGCTGAAGACATTCTACAACAAGAAGCTGGTGTCTCGGGCAAGTAAGTGGCCATGATCGTATAG
Source organism: Labrus bergylta (assembly GCF_963930695.1). Lineage (NCBI taxonomy): Eukaryota > Metazoa > Chordata > Actinopteri > Labriformes > Labridae > Labrus > Labrus bergylta. The sequence continues at coordinate 19,736,986 of NC_089208.1, read as the reverse complement.
TGGTCATGTCACAGTGGCGAACAGAACAACTTTTTTGTGATTCCTCTTGGCTTGACCAGCCTCTCCTTTGATCATCATAGTTATAGAATGCACACTACCTGTCCTTTGATCATCATAGTAGATCATCATAGTTTTAGAATGCACACTACCTGTCCTTTGATCATCATAGTAGATCATCATAGTTTTAGAATGCACACTACCTGTCCTTTGATCATCATAGTAGATCATCATAGTTTTAGAATGCACACTACCTGTCCTTTGATCATCATAGTTTTAGAATGCACACTACCCAGGACTCACCCAGTTATTTTACTGTCATTTTCAACATATCGTTCTACAGAGTACTGACACATTGCCTTTTCATGCAGCACCCTGAAATTTAATGTAAGTTTATGTCACAGTGGGCAAGTGCCGCAATGGATTACGTGTCTGACTACGGATCAGAAGAGTTTAGGTTTGACTCCTGGCTAACTCGTTGAGAGTTTTAACAAGTAAATTCTTCCTCCTACTTCTCCACAAGCGAAAAGAGTCAATTGACACAGTTACACTGCATTTCAACTTGTCCCTGTGGATTCTGTACAGCTATCCTGAAACCTCCACTTGCAAGTCTTCATTTTGTGAAAACAAATGTTCTCCCGGAAGTGCATACAGTATTGCTGGATAAACCGTGCGTGGAACTTGACTGACTTTGAGGAAGGGCTTCAGATACAAAGGCATTTGAGATTCAGTGCTGAAGACATTCTACAACAAGAAGCTGGTGTCTCGGGCAAGTAAGTGGCCATGATCGTATAGTGGTCATGTCACAGTGGCGAACAGAACAACTTTTTTGTGATTCCTCTTGGCTTGACCAGCCTCTCCTTTGATCATCATAGTTATAGAATGCACACTACCTGTCCTTTGATCATCATAGTAGATCATCATAGTTTTAGAATGCACACTACCTGTCCTTTGATCATCATAGTAGATCATCATAGTTTTAGAATGCACACTACCTGTCCTTTGATCATCATAGTTTTAGAATGCACACTACCCAGGACTCACCCAGTTATTTTACTGTCATTTTCAACATATCGTTCTACAGAGTACTGACACATTGCCTTTTCATGCAGCACCCTGAAATTTAATGCAAGTTTATGTCACAGTGGGCTAGTGCCGCAATGGATTACGCGTCTGACTACGGATCAGAAGAGTTTAGGTTTGACTCCTGGCTAACTTGTTGAGAGTTTTAACAAGTAAATTCTTCCTCCTACTTCTCCACAACCGAAAAGAGTCAATTGACACAGTTACACTGCATTTCAACTTGTCCCTGTGGATTCTGTACAGCTATCCTGAAACCTCCACTTGCAAGTCTTCATTTTGTGAAAACAAATGTTCTCCCGGAAGTGCATACAGTATTGCTGGATAAACCGTGCGTGGAACTTGACTGACTTTGAGGAAGGGCTTCAGATACAAAGGCATTTGAGATTCAGTGCTGAAGACATTCTACAACAAGAAGCTGGTGTCTCAGGCAAGTAAGTGGCCATGATCGTATAGTGGTCATGTCACAGTGGCGAACAGAACAACTTTTTTGTGATTCCTCTTGGCTCGACCAGCCTCTCCTTTGATCATCATAGTTTTAGAATGCACACTACCTGTCCTTTGATCATCATAGTAGATCATCATAGTTTTAGAATGCACACTACCTGTCCTTTGATCATCACAGTAGATCATCATAGTTTTAGAATGCACACTACCTGTCCTCTGATCATCATAGTAGATCATCATAGTTTTAGAATGCACACTACCTGTCCTTTGATCATCATAGTAGATCATCATAGTTTTAGAATGCACACTACCTGTCCTGTGATCATCATAGTTTTAGAATGCACACTACCCAGGACTCACCCAGTTATTTTGCTGTCATTTTCAACATATCGTTCTACAGAGTACTGACACATTGCCTTTTCATGCAGCACCCTGAAATTTAATGTAAGTTTATGTCACAGTGGGCAAGTGCCGCAATGGATTACGCGTCTGACTACGGATCAGAAGAGTTTAGGTTTGACTCCTGGCTAACTCGTTGAGAGTTTTAACAAGTAAATTCTTCCTCCTACTTCTCCACAAGCGAAAAGAGTCAATTGACACAGTTACACTGCATTTCAACTTGTCCCTGTGGATTCTGTACAGCTATCCTGAAACCTCCACTTGCAAGTCTTCATTTTGTGAAAACAAATGTTCTCCCGGAAGTGCATACAGTATTGCTGGATAAACCGTGCGTGGAACTTGACTGACTTTGAGGAAGGGCTTCAGATACAAAGGCATTTGAGATTCAGTGCTGAAGACATTCTACAACAAGAAGCTGGTGTCTCAGGCAAGTAAGTGGCCATGATCGTATAGTGGTCATGTCACAGTGGCGAACAGAACAACTTTTTTGTGATTCCTCTTGGCTTGACCAGCCTCTCCTTTGATCATGATAGTTTTAGAATGCACACTACCTGTCCTTTGATCATCATAGTAGATCATCATAGTTTTAGAATGCACACTACCTGTCCTTTGATCATCATAGTTTTAGAATGCACACTACCCAGGACTCACCCAGTTATTTTACTGTCATTTTCAACATATCGTTCTACAGAGTACTGACACATTGCCTTTTCATGCAGCACCCTGAAATTTAATGTAAGTTTATGTCACAGTGGGCAAGTGCCGCAATGGATTACGTGTCTGACTACGGATCAGAAGAGTTTAGGTTTGACTCCTGGCTAACTCGTTGAGAGTTTTAACAAGTGTAAGTAAATTCTTCCTCCTACTTCTCCACAAGCGAAAAGAGTCAATTGACACAGTTACACTGCATTTCAACTTGTCCCTGTGGATTCTGTACAGCTATCCTGAAACCTCCACTTGCAAGTCTTCATTTTGTGAAAACAAATGTTCTCCCGGAAGTGCATACAGTATTGCTGGATAAACCGTGCGTGGAACTTGACTGACTTTGAGGAAGGGCTTCAGATACAAAGGCATTTGAGATTCAGTGCTGAAGACATTCTACAACAAGAAGCTGGTGTCTCAGGTAAGTAAGTGGCCATGATCGTATAGTGGTCATGTCACAGTGGCGAACAGAACAACTTTTTTGTGATTCCTCTTGGCTTGACCAGCCTCTCCTTTGATCATCATAGTTTTAGAATGCACACTACCTGTCCTTTGATCATCATAGTAGATCATCATAGTTTTAGAATGCACACTACCTGTCCTTTGATCATCATAGTAGATCATCGTAGTTTTAGAATGCACACTACCTGTCCTTTGATCATCATAGTAGATCATCATAGTTTTAGAATGCACACTACCTGTCCTTTGATCATCATAGTTTTAGAATGCACACCACCCAGGACTCACCCAGTTATTTTACTGTCATTTTCAACATATCGTTCTACAGAGTACTGACACATTGCCTTTTCATGCAGCACCCTGAAATTTAATGTAAGTTTATGTCACAGTGGGCTAGTGCCGCAATGGATTACGTGTCTGACTACGGATCAGAAGAGTTTAGGTTTGACTCCTGGCTAACTCGTTGAGAGTTTTAACAAGTAAATTCTTCCTCCTACTTCTCCACAAGCGAAAAGAGTCAATTGACACAGTTACACTGCATTTCAGCTTGTCCCTGTGGATTCTGTACAGCTATCCTGAAACCTCCACTTGCAAGTCTTCATTTTGTGAAAACAAATGTTCTCCCGGAAGTGCATACAGTATTGCTGGATAAACCGTGCGTGGAACTTGACTGACTTTGAGGAAGGGCTTCAGATACAAAGGCATTTGAGATTCAGTGCTGAAGACATTCTACAACAAGAAGCTGGTGTCTCAGGCAAGTAAGTGGCCATGATCGTATAGTGGTCATGTCACAGTGGCGAACAGAACAACTTTTTTGTGATTCCTCTTGGCTTGACCAGCCTCTCCTTTGATCATCATAGTTTTAGAATGCACACTACCTGTCCTTTGATCATCATAGTAGATCATCATAGTTTTAGAATGCACACTACCTGTCCTTTGATCATCATAGTAGATCATCATAGTTTTAGAATGCACACTACCTGTCCTTTGATCATCATAGTAGATCATCATAGTTTTAGAATGCACACTACCTGTCCTTTGATCATCATAGTTTTAGAATGCACACTACCCAGGACTCACCCAGTTATTTTACTGTCATTTTCAACATATCGTTCTACAGAGTACTGACACATTGCCTTTTCATGCAGCACCCTGAAATTTAATGTAAGTTTATGTCACAGTGGGCAAGTGCCGCAATGGATTACGTGTCTGACTACGGATCAGAAGAGTTTAGGTTTGACTCCTGGCTAACTCGTTGAGAGTTTTAACAAGTAAATTCTTCCTCCTACTTCTCCACAAGCGAAAAGAGTCAATTGACACAGTTACACTGCATTTCAACTTGTCCCTGTGGATTCTGTACAGCTATCCTGAAACCTCCACTTGCAAGTCTTCATTTTGTGAAAACAAATGTTCTCCCGGAAGTGCATACAGTATTGCTGGATAAACCGTGCGTGGAACTTGACTGACTTTGAGGAAGGGCTTCAGATACAAAGGCATTTGAGATTCAGTGCTGAAGACATTCTACAACAAGAAGCTGGTGTCTCAGGTAAGTAAGTGGCCATGATCGTATAGTGGTCATGTCACAGTGGCGAACAGAACAACTTTTTTGTGATTCCTCTTGGCTTGACCAGCCTCTCCTTTGATCATCATAGTTTTAGAATGCACACTACCTGTCCTTTGATCATCATAGTAGATCATCATAGTTTTAGAATGCACACTACCTGTCCTTTGATCATCATAGTAGATCATCATAGTTTTAGAATGCACACTACCTGTCCTTTGATCATCATAGTTTTAGAATGCACACCACCCAGGACTCACCCAGTTATTTTACTGTCATTTTCAACATATCGTTCTACAGAGTACTGACACATTGCCTTTTCATGCAGCACCCTGAAATTTAATGTAAGTTTATGTCACAGTGGGCTAGTGCCGCAATGGATTACGTGTCTGACTACGGATCAGAAGAGTTTAGGTTTGACTCCTGGCTAACTCGTTGAGAGTTTTAACAAGTAAATTCTTCCTCCTACTTCTCCACAAGCGAAAAGAGTCAATTGACACAGTTACACTGCATTTCAACTTGTCCCTGTGGATTCTGTACAGCTATCCTGAAACCTCCACTTGCAAGTCTTCATTTTGTGAAAACAAATGTTCTCCCGGAAGTGCATACAGTATTGCTGGATAAACCGTGCGTGGAACTTGACTGACTTTGAGGAAGGGCTTCAGATACAAAGGCATTTGAGATTCAGTGCTGAAGACATTCTACAACAAGAAGCTGGTGTCTCAGGTAAGTAAGTGGCCATGATCGTATAGTGGTCATGTCACAGTGGCGAACAGAACAACTTTTTTGTGATTCCTCTTGGCTTGACCAGCCTCTCCTTTGATCATCATAGTTTTAGAATGCACACTACCTGTCCTTTGATCATCATAGTAGATCATCATAGTTTTAGAATGCACACTACCTGTCCTTTGATCATCATAGTAGATCATCATAGTTTTAGAATGCACACTACCTGTCCTTTGATCATCATAGTAGATCATTATAGTTTTAGAATGCACACTACCTGTCCTTTGATCATCATAGTTTTAGAATGCACACCACCCAGGACTCACCCAGTTATTTTACTGTCATTTTCAACATATCGTTCTACAGAGTACTGACACATTGCCTTTTCATGCAGCACCCTGAAATTTAATGTAAGTTTATGTCACAGTGGGCTAGTGCCGCAATGGATTACGTGTCTGACTACGGATCAGAAGAGTTTAGGTTTGACTCCTGGCTAACTCGTTGAGAGTTTTAACAAGTAAATTCTTCCTCCTACTTCTCCACAAGCGAAAAGAGTCAATTGACACAGTTACACTGCATTTCAACTTGTCCCTGTGGATTCTGTACAGCTATCCTGAAACCTCCACTTGCAAGTCTTCATTTTGTGAAAACAAATGTTCTCCCGGAAGTGCATACAGTATTGCTGGATAAACCGTGCGTGGAACTTGACTGACTTTGAGGAAGGGCTTCAGATACAAAGGCATTTGAGATTCAGTGCTGAAGACATTCTACAACAAGAAGTTGGTGTCTCAGGTAAGTAAGTGGCCATGATCGTATAGTGGTCATGTCACAGTGGCGAACAGAACAACTTTTTTGTGATTCCTCTTGGCTTGACCAGCCTCTCCTTTGATCATCATAGTTTTAGAATGCACACTACCTGTCCTTTGATCATCATAGTAGATCATCATAGTTTTAGAATGCACACTACCTGTCCTTTGATCATCATAGTAGATCATCATAGTTTTAGAATGCACACTACCTGTCCTTTGATCATCATAGTAGATCATCATAGTTTTAGAATGCACACTACCTGTCCTATGATCATCATAGTTTTAGAATGCACACCACCCAGGACTCACCCAGTTATTTTACTGTCATTTTCAACATATCGTTCTACAGAGTACTGACACATTGCCTTTTCATGCAGCACCCTGAAATTTAATGTAAGTTTATGTCACAGTGGGCTAGTGCCGCAATGGATTACGCGTCTGACTACGGATCAGAAGAGTTTAGGTTTGACTCCTGGCTAACTCGTTGAGAGTTTTAACAAGTAAATTCTTCCTCCTACTTCTCCACAACCGAAAAGAGTCAATTGACACAGTTACACTGCATTTCAACTTGTCCCTGTGGATTCTGTACAGCTATCCTGAAACCTCCACTTGCAAGTCTTCATTTTGTGAAAACAAATGTTCTCCCGGAAGTGCATACAGTATTGCTGGATAAACCGTGCGTGGAACTTGACTGACTTTGAGGAAGGGCTTCAGATACAAAGGCATTTGAGATTCAGTGCTGAAGACATTCTACAACAAGAAGCTGGTGTCTCAGGCAAGTAAGTGGCCATGATCGTATAGTGGTCATGTCACAGTGGCGAACAGAACAACTTTTTTGTGATTCCTCTTGGCTTGACCAGCCTCTCCTTTGATCATCATAGTAGATCATCATAGTTTTAGAATGCACACTACCTGTCCTTTGATCATCATAGTAGATCATCATAGTTTTAGAATGCACACTACCTGTCCTTTGATCATCATAGTTTTAGAATGCACACTACCCAGGACTCACCCAGTTATTTTACTGTCATTTTCAACATATCGTTCTACAGAGTACTGACACATTGCCTTTTCATGCAGCACCCTGAAATTTAATGTAAGTTTATGTCACAGTGGGCTAGTGCCGCAATGGATTACGTGTCTGACTACGGATCAGAAGAGTTTAGGTTTGACTCCTGGCTAACTCGTTGAGAGTTTTAACAAGTAAATTCTTCCTCCTACTTCTCCACAAGCGAAAAGAGTCAATTGACACAGTTACACTGCATTTCAACTTGTCCCTGTGGATTCTGTACAGCTATCCTGAAACCTCCACTTGCAAGTCTTCATTTTGTGAAAACAAATGTTCTCCCGGAAGTGCATACAGTATTGCTGGATAAACCGTGCGTGGAACTTGACTGACTTTGAGGAAGGGCTTCAGATACAAAGGCATTTGAGATTCAGTGCTGAAGACATTCTACAACAAGAAGCTGGTGTCTCAGGTAAGTAAGTGGCCATGATCGTATAGTGGTCATGTCACAGTGGCGAACAGAACAACTTTTTTGTGATTCCTCTTGGCTTGACCAGCCTCTCCTTTGATCATCATAGTTTTAGAATGCACACTACCTGTCCTTTGATCATCATAGTAGATCATCATAGTTTTAGAATGCACACTACCTGTCCTTTGATCATCATAGTAGATCATCATAGTTTTAGAATGCACACTACCTGTCCTTTGATCATCATAGTAGATCATTATAGTTTTAGAATGCACACTACCTGTCCTTTGATCATCATAGTTTTAGAATGCACACCACCCAGGACTCACCCAGTTATTTTACTGTCATTTTCAACATATCGTTCTACAGAGTACTGACACATTGCCTTTTCATGCAGCACCCTGAAATTTAATGTAAGTTTATGTCACAGTGGGCTAGTGCCGCAATGGATTACGTGTCTGACTACGGATCAGAAGAGTTTAGGTTTGACTCCTGGCTAACTCGTTGAGAGTTTTAACAAGTAAATTCTTCCTCCTACTTCTCCACAAGCGAAAAGAGTCAATTGACACAGTTACACTGCATTTCAACTTGTCCCTGTGGATTCTGTACAGCTATCCTGAAACCTCCACTTGCAAGTCTTCATTTTGTGAAAACAAATGTTCTCCCGGAAGTGCATACAGTATTGCTGGATAAACCGTGCGTGGAACTTGACTGACTTTGAGGAAGGGCTTCAGATACAAAGGCATTTGAGATTCAGTGCTGAAGACATTCTACAACAAGAAGCTGGTGTCTCAGGCAAGTAAGTGGCCATGATCGTATAGTGGTCATGTCACAGTGGCGAACAGAACAACTTTTTTGTGATTCCTCTTGGCTTGACCAGCCTCTCCTTTGATCATCATAGTTTTAGAATGCACACTACCTGTCCTTTGATCATCATAGTAGATCATCATAGTTTTAGAATGCACACTACCTGTCCTTTGATCATCATAGTAGATCATCATAGTTTTAGAATGCACACTACCTGTCCTTTGATCATCATAGTAGATCATCATAGTTTTAGAATGCACACTACCTGTCCTGTGATCATCATAGTTTTAGAATGCACACTACCCAGGACTCACCCAGTTATTTTGCTGTCATTTTCAACATATCGTTCTACAGAGTACTGACACATTGCCTTTTCATGCAGCACCCTGAAATTTAATGTAAGTTTATGTCACAGTGGGCTAGTGCCGCAATGGATTACGCGTCTGACTATGGATCAGAAGAGTTTAGGTTTGACTCCTGGCTAACTCGTTGAGAGTTTTAACAAGTAAATTCTTCCTCCTACTTCTCCACAAGCGAAAAGAGTCAATTGACACAGTTACACTGCATTTCAACTTGTCCCTGTGGATTCTGTACAGCTATCCTGAAACCTCCACTTGCAAGTCTTCATTTTGTGAAAACAAATGTTCTCCCGGAAGTGCATACAGTATTGTTGGATAAACCGTGCGTGGAACTTGACTGACTTTGAGGAAGGGCTTCAGATACAAAGGCATTTGAGATTCAGTGCTGAAGACATTCTACAACAAGAAGCTGGTGTCTCAGGTAAGTAAGTGGCCATGATCGTATAGTGGTCATGTCACAGTGGCGAACAGAACAACTTTTTTGTGATTCCTCTTGGCTTGACCAGCCTCTCCTTTGATCATCATAGTTTTAGAATGCACACTACCTGTCCTTTGATCATCATAGTAGATCATCATAGTTTTAGAATGCACACTACCTGTCCTTTGATCATCATAGTAGATCATCATAGTTTTAGAATGCACACTACCTGTCCTTTGATCATCATAGTAGATCATTATAGTTTTAGAATGCACACTACCTGTCCTTTGATCATCATAGTTTTAGAATGCACACCACCCAGGACTCACCCAGTTATTTTACTGTCATTTTCAACATATCGTTCTACAGAGTACTGACACATTGCCTTTTCATGCAGCACCCTGAAATGTAATGTAAGTTTACGTCACAGTGGGCTAATGCCGCAATGGATTACGCGTCTGACTACGGATCAGAAGAGTTTAGGTTTGACTCCTGGCTAACTCGTTGAGAGTTTTAACAAGTAAATTCTTCCTCCTACTTCTCCACAACCGAAAAGAGTCAATTGACACAGTTACACTGCATTTCAACTTGTCCCTGTGGATTCTGTACAGCTATCCTGAAACCTCCACTTGCAAGTCTTCATTTTGTGAAAACAAATGTTCTCCCGGAAGTGCATACAGTATTGCTGGATAAACCGTGCGTGGAACTTGACTGACTTTGAGGAAGGGCTTCAGATACAAAGGCATTTGAGATTCAGTGCTGAAGACATTCTACAACAAGAAGCTGGTGTCTCGGGCAAGTAAGTGGCCATGATCGTATAGTGGTCATGTCACAGTGGCGAACAGAACAACTTTTTTGTGATTCCTCTTGGCTTGACCAGCCTCTCCTTTGATCATCATAGTTTTAGAATGCACACTACCTGTCCTTTGATCATCATAGTAGATCATCATAGTTTTAGAGTGCACACTACCTGTCCTGTATCATCATAGTTTTAGAACTTTAGAACGATGAGATGAGATGAGATGAGATGAGATGAGATGAGATTCAACTTTATTGTCATTACACATATACAAGTATAGAGTAACGAAATGAGGTTTGGCATCTCACCAGAAGTGCAAATAAGCAGAAAGTGCAAGAGTCTGTGCTATGTACAGTAATTACAAAATTTACAGATGTAGACTAAAAAAAGTGAATTATTAGGTATATCTGGATGGCTGGATTAATGGGATGCTATAAATATAAATAAATGCTATAAATATAAGTGTATTCTTAGGATTATAATATACAGATTAAGGTGCAGTGAGCATGCTATACTAATAATATACAGATTAAGATGCAGTGAGCATGCTATACTAGTTTACAGATAATATAAAGAATATTGACATAATATGAACATACTATAATACAATAATACAGATGGATGAGAGATGTGTGTGTGTGACCAGGAGGAGTGGTGGGGGGATGATGGGTGTGAGGTGATATGCAGGGGAAAGGGGGGGGTCAGCAGGGGGCAGAGAGAGAGAGGGAGAGAGAGGGAGAGACAGAGTTCAGAGTTCGGGGGGTAGAGTTCAGTAGAGAAACAGCTCTGGGGAAAAAGCTGTTCCTCAGTCTGCTGGTTCTGGTCCGGAGGCTTCTGAAGCGCCTACCGGAGGGCAGGAGGGTAAACAGTCTGTGGGCAGGGTGGGAGGAGTCTTTAAGGATGCCGTGAGCTCGCCGCAGACAGCGTTTTCTTTGGACATCCTCAATGGCAGGAAGTGGACACCTTGTGATGCACTGGGCGGTTTTTACCACCCGCTGTAGCGCCTTACGGTCTGTGACAGAGCAGTTTCCGTACCAGACTGAGACACTGCTGGTCAGGATGCTCTCGATCACACAGCGGTAGAAGTTCATCAGTACAGCTGAAGACAGGTGGTGTCTCTTCAGTGTCCTCAGGAAAAAGAGGCGTTGATGAGCCTTCTTAACCAGACTGGAGGTGTTAGTGGACCAGGAGAGGTCCTCTGTGATGTGGGTCCCCAGGAACAGCCATCCCGTTGATGTGAATGGGGTTGTGCGTGCTTCCTCTTTCTCTCCTGAAGTCCACGATGATCTCCTTCGTCTTGCTGGTGTTGAGGAGCAGGTTGTTGTCAGCACACCAGGCGGCCAGATGCTGTACCTCCTCCCTGTAGGCTGTGTCATCGTTGTTGCTGATGAGGCCAATCACCGCCGTATCGTCTGCAAACTTGATGATGATGTTGGATCCATGTACAGGTCTGCAGTCGTGGGTGAAGAGGGAGTAGAGGAATGGGCTCAGCACACAGCCCTGTGGTACGCCTGTGTTGAGTGTGATGGTGGTGGAGCAGGTGTGTCCTGACCTAACATACTGGGGTCTGTTGGTCAGAAAGTCCATTATCCAGTGACGGAGGGAGGTGTTGAAGCCCAGGTCTCCGAGTTTAGTGTTTAACTTGGAGGGGATGACAGAGTTGAATGCTGAGCTAAAATCAACAAACAGCATTCGTGCGTATGTGTTGTTATTGTCCAGATGTGTGAGCACAGAGTGCAGCGCAGTGGAAACTGCATCCTCTGTACTCCTATTGCTGCGATAGGCAAACTGGTATGGGTCCAGTGTGGGTGGGAGGCAGTTTTTCGGGTGTGCTAGGACCAGTCGCTCAAAGCACTTCATTATGATGGGTGTGAGTGCTACAGGGCGGTAGTCATTCAGGCCTGTCGGGCTGGAGTGTTTCGGCACTGGGACAATGGAGGTGGCTTTGAAGCATGCTGGCACAGCTGCTTGGGCGAGGGACAGGTTGAAGATGTCCGTAAAAACCCCAGTGAGCTGCTCCGCACATGCTCTAAGCACGCGCCCGGGGGTGCCGTCTGGACCAGCAGCCTTTCGAGCTTTGATCCGGCTCAGTGCAGCGTGGACGTCTGTGGAGGTGAGTGAGAGGGGCTGGTTGTCTGCAGGAGGTCTGGTCGTGGTCTGCGTCTCCCTGTTGTCTCTATCGAAACGTGCATAAAAGTGATTTAGCTCGTTCAGGAAGGAGACATCTGTGGTTATCGGGGTGGAGTTTCTGGGTTTATAGTCACTGATGGCCTGGATGCCCTGCCACATGCGTCTGGGGTCGGAGTTGGAGAAGTGTTCCTCTACCTTCAGCTTGTAGCAGTGCTTGGCCTTGATGATGCCCCTCCTCAGGTTTGCCCTGGATACGCTGTAGGCCATTGCATCATCTGATCTGAAGGCGGTGTTGCAGGCCTTCAGCAGGAGACGCACCTCCTTGTTCATCCATGGCTTCTGATTTGGGTACGTGGTGATCTGCTTCCATGTTGTAACACTGTCGATGGTGGTATTGATATAATCCAGCACAGAAGAAGTGTAGGTGTCAATGTCTGTGTGAGAGCCCAAGGTAGCCTGAGAAGCAAACATACTCCAGTCTGTGTGATGGAACTTGTCCTGAAGTACAGAGTCTGTCCCCGCTGGCCACACTTTAATCGTTGTCACTGATGGCTTCACACGTTGGATGAGTGGGGAGTACTTGGGGATGAGGAACAAAGAAAGATGGTCTGACTGTCCCAGGTGGGGGAGGGGGGTCGTGGTGTAGGCTCCTGCGATGTTTGTGTAAACATGGTCCAGAGTTTTGTTTCCTCTTGTATTGCAGGAAACATGCTGGTGAAATTTAGGGAGCACTGTCTTTAAGTTTGAGTGATTAAAATCACCTGCAACTATAAATGCAGCCTCCGGGTGAGCAGTCTGTTGTTTACTGATAGCGGTGTAAAGTTCCTTCATAGCAGCTTTTGCATCGGCATCAGGGGGGATGTAGGCTGCAGTTACAATAGTGGAGCTGAGCTCCCTTGGCTGATAGAAAGGTCTACATTTAACCATGAGAAACTCAATGTTAGCTGAGCAGTGTCTCCCAATAATGACAGAGTCTGTACACCAAGCTTTGTTAATATAGATGCACAGCCCTCCTCCCCTGGTCCTCTGCTGTTCTGTCTGCCCGTGTGTGGCAACCGGCTAGCTTGATAGCATCGTCCGGTACTCCGTTGTTTAGCCATGTTTCCGTGAAGATCATGACATTACAGTCCATAAGTCTCTTGCTGTGGATGATACGAAGTCGTAACTCGTCCATGTTGTTCACCAAAGACCGCACATTAGCGAGGAAAATGCTGGGTAACGGGAGACGGTGCGGTGTTAGCTTTAGCTTAGCTCTTATACCTCCGCGCTTCCCCCGCCTTTGTTTACGGTCTCGACGCCGCCTGCGAGCACTTCCGCCCGGCCGGGTAGAGTGCGTAGCCTCGGGTGTTTTGGCGATCTCGGGTATGAGTCGAAGATTGTTGATTAGATCGTCAGGTAGGTGTATTCCAATATCCAAAAGTTCCTGTCGGGTGTAGGATGTTAAGGCGAGGCTGTTCCGTGCGAACAGACCCGAAATTAACAATAAAATTACTGCAAAATTGCAAATCTGAGAGAGACGCTGGGCCTCGCGATGCGCTCGCGCCGCCATCTTGGTCAAATTCCACGATGAACGATAATCAAAGGACAGGTAGTGTGCATTCTAAAACTATGATGATCCACATATCGTTCTACAGAGTACTGACACATTGCCTTTTCATGCAGCACCGTGAAATTTAATGTAAGGTCATGTCACAGTGGGCTACGGATCAGAAGATTTTAGGTTCGACTCCTGGCTAGCTCGTTGAGAGCTTTAAAAGGTGTAAATCAGTTCTTCCTTGTACTTCTCCACAATTGAAAAGAGTTAACTGACACAGTTACACTACATTTCAACTTGTCCCTGTGGATTCCTTACAGCTATCCTGAAACCTCCACTTGCAAGTCTTCATTTGGTGAAAACAAATATTCTCCCGGAAGTGCATACAGTATTGCTGGATAAACCGTGCGTGGAACTTGACTGACTTTGAGGAAGGGCTTCAGATACAAAGGCATTTGAGATTCAGTGCTGAAGACATTCTACAACAAGAAGCTGGTGTCTCAGGCAAGCAAGTGGCTATGATCGTATAGTGGTCATGTCACAGTGGCGAACAGAACAACTTTTTTGTGATTCCTCTTGGCTTGACCAGCCTCTCCTTTGATCATCATAGTAGATCATGATAGTTTTAGAATGCACACTACCTGCCCTTTGATCATCATAGTAGATCATCATAGTTTTAGAATGCTCACTACCTGTCCTTTGATCATCATAGTAGATCATCATAGTTTTAGAATGCACACTACCTGTCTTTTGATCATCATAGTTTTAGAATGCATACTACCTGTCCTTTGATCATCATAGTTTGAGAATGCACACTACCCAGGACTCACCCAGTTATTTTACTGACATTTTCAACATATCGTTCTACAGAGTACAGACAACCATAAACTAAGCGTTTAACAGCGAAACATCTGAGTCACAATAAATCATTTTTTGTCCTGACAACACATTTGCGTCAAACTAATTGGACAAACTGCATTAATTTGTCTGATCCAGCCTAAGTTGTGTCTTTATTGTTTCGAACCACTACATCATTAGGATATCTGTGGTAATTTATTGCAAACCCAATTTGATAACACATTGTATCGAAAGGTAAACGTTACCTCGTTAAAGCCCCCGTGAAGAACCTCATCCAGCAAACTTCCTCTCGAAAGTGAGGCGATCATCCTTTTATTCGAAAACCCATTTAAGCTCGGTAGCTCTTTTAATTCCACACGACGTCCCCGGTAGAACAGGCAGACACCCCCCCCCCGTTACTAACTAACCCTGAAACTCCAGCAAACGTCAACAAACAGAGACAATGAGGGGTCGGAGGAAACGGCTACCGTTACTCTGGCTGGAGACCGGTTGTCAAGTTACTGCACATAAGAGACCTCCGGTTGACGGTTTACGACTTCCGGAGTGTCAATGTGCTTCAACAATAAGGCCGCCATGAGCTTTTGTTTACCAAAATATTGCTTTTATTAATATTAATATTTTTACTTTCTTTAGCCCATTTATTTGACGTGGAAAAAAAACAGCGCACTATTTACTTTCTGTCCCATTTTTTTTTTTTATTATAAAGTCCCTGATGTCTGGTATTGGTTGAACAAAAACTTGACATTAGCACTCTCAATTAGTATGTGGCCAAAGATACTCGATGTTAGCTCTCCATGTTTTGGTGATTGCATCCCAGTTATTTACTACGATTTGTCAAAAAATAATAATAATAATAATAATAAACTCATTAGCCAAAATATTTGCCATAAACTCTCTTAATTTCAGTCAATAATTTTCTGGCATAGCTACAAAATAAAAAAGGACAGTAACGCTCTAATCTTCAACAAACTCATTTATCAACAATGTTTGACATAAGCTAACTGCTTTTCTGTCATTACTTTTCTCCCGTTAATCAAAAGTATTGAAAATATGATTTATTTTTAGTTATTTTTTTGTGATTTGTCAAAAAACTGTTGACACTATTGAATTGATTTTTTTTGTACCTACCTGCTAAGCTGTCTGTTTAATTAATTAATTAATTTATATCATTAGTCAAAATTATTTGCAATAAGCGCTCTAAATTTTTGTCAGTTATGTTGAAATTCTGGCATAGGTCAGAAATATTTGATACTAACTCTCATTTTGTGCCAGTAGTCAAAAATACTTTACAATATTGCCTCTAATTTGCGTGATTTTCAGAATTAAAAAAAGCAATATAAGCAATATGAGGGAATATAAGCATGCAAAACATATTGTTGTTGAAACATTTCCAGCAATACTCAAAATGTTATTGTATTTATTCTCAAAATCTTTTGTTTAAAATGTTCATTTTGTCTGATTTAACAAAAAAACAAGATTAACCTGAAATGTGTGAATTTGTTACAATACAATAATCATTTATGCATGGAAGCATAATCCAATTTTCGAAATGCTTCCTGTTGAATGGTTTATTTGTTGGTCACTGATGTCCATAGTGATCAGAGTGACTATACAGTTCATAATATTACATGAAAAAATAATGGATTAAAGTCAATTACATTTTCTTGCAAGCATTGGATTACAAAAGGGTAAAGCCTTGAACTGCATTTGATGTATTTTCTGAGTTATTGCTGGTATTTCTTTAGTCTATAAAACCACATTATTAATTCTTTCTTAATAATTGTGCTAACATTTGTGAGCTTGGCAAGTTGTCCAGGCTTCACTGGATATTTATATTGTTATGTCTACAAGGTCAGACACCATTTGTGCACTACTGTTGAGCATAATATAATTTACCGTCTTCATACAGATCCTTAAAAGAAACCAGATATGTCTAGAGTTTACTAACATGTCAATGCTTGTAGTAGAAGAAACCGTAGTATCAGCATGATACAACTCCTGCATATTATTCACATGTGGTTGTTTAACCTGTCTAAATTTCTTAACCTGAATTTTCCTCAATAAACACTATCATGTGTTAACTTGTTTCTGCTCCACTTTGTCAAATGACTTGTCCGTTTTGGATAGTGAGTTTTTAACAAAATAAACATAAAAAGAGGCTATGGATTTTATTGATGTTGGTCTTGTTTGTCCAGCAGTTCAAAAAGGTTATCATCCTTAACAACTTACACAAACTGATATCACATAGTAAGAAAACTCATGTGACAATTGTTCAGTCTCTCATTCTGCAACTATTATGCAATTGATTACAATTGGTTTTTACAACTATACATTCATGTCTGTAAACAAATGCAGTACTTAATTCATAATTTGTTTATTAATCACAGTTTATAGATAATATAATTATTGCATCAGGTTGGCCACAACATATGTCTCTCTTCAGCCAACAAACAACTGACTAACATGACCTTAAGCGTCCAGCTAGCTTTCTCAGTAGGCACAGAACAGGAAAAGAACAGAGAAAATTGCATCACTTAAGGTGTAATTGTATGGCTAACTGTCTGAGCATTGGGGGCTTATAGGACCAGAGATGCTTAAGTTGCTCAGAGCTGGAATGGGATCTTGACACTCTTTTTCATTCTTGCTTGAACAATGGGATTGCAAGGACTGAGCAGCAAGTGGTGTTTCCATCGCGCCAAGATTATCGATGTTACCTGGGAAAATTACAATACAGAAATATTAAAATAACTTGGTGTAAAGATTACAGGAATCATTGACAAAACAAATGAGAATTTGCCGCTAGGAAGATAGACTTGTCATAAACCTAGACTTAATAGGAAGTAAAAAGGTGAGATTTTTTTTAAATTGGTGCTACATCCAGATAACTTCCAGAAAAGTGCCTATGTCATTCCCTTCTGTTCTCAGTCTACACTGAGGGGAATAAACGTAGTGAAACATATAATATCTGTACGAATATGTTGCGCAACTGGTTGAAAATCGGCAAATTTCCCCTTTAATTAATTGTATAAGTCATTTTCATACAGTCAGAAATTCACTACTTCCAGTTCAGTTAAGTAAATCACCAATTTGCAAAGTGGCCTGATCCAGTAAGTTGAGGTAGGGTAGGTAGATGTTGATGGGTCCAGGAGGAGAAAAACAAATTTTTCCACCTTCCAACACCACATTCTCTCCAAAAATACACAGCTAAGAGACATGGAAAGAAAATTATATTATTTTTTTCAAATTTTACCAAATTTGTATATGCTGACAATATCACATATTACAGTATACATTATCCACACCTGCTTTTTCAGTAGTTTCTGGGTAAGTTGCAGAAGTGTGGTGCTGTGCATCCCTCTCAGGTTGCTGAGTAGTAAAGTGGCCCGGGCAAGAGTCACACTTGACTTTGGTGGCATGCAGGACCGTCCTGAGAGCAGGCTGACAGCTTCCTATTCGCAAGCATACACAATCAACACAAAGAAGAACTTTGATGAGTTAAAATGAAACAAATGTTCTCCTGGAAGTGCATACACAGCATTGCTTGATAAACCCTAGACTCCAGGCTAGCTCGTTGAGAGTTTTGACAAGTGTAAATCAGTTCCGATTCGAATCTGGGTCACAGCAAGAGTGGCAAACAGAAAGCCTTTTTTGTGATTCCTCTTGGCTTCACCAGCCTCTCCTTTGATCATCATAGTAGATCATCATAGTTTTAGAATGCACACTACCCAGGACTCACCCATTTACTTTACTGTCACCCAGTTATTTTACTGACATTTTCAACATATCGTTCTACAGAGTACAAACACATTGCCTTTGCATGCAGCACCGTGAAATTTAATATAAGGTCAAGTCACAGTGGGCTAGTGGCGCAATGGCTAATGCATCTGACTACTGATTAGAAGAGTTTAGGTCCGACTCCTGGCTAGCTCGTTGAGAGTTTTAAGAAGTGTAAATCGGTTCTTCCTCGTTTTTCACCACAACCAAAAAGAGTCAACTGATGCAGTTACACTGCATTTCAACTTGTCCCTGTGGATTCTTTACAGCTATTCTGAAACCTCCACTTGCAAGATTTCATTTTGTGACAACAAATGTTCTCCCGGAAGTGCATACAGCATTGCTGGATAAACCGTGCGTGGAACTTGACGGACTTTGACTAAGAGCTTCAAATGCAAAGGCATTTGAGATTCAGTGCTGAAAACATTCTACAACAAGAAGCTGGTGTCTCAGGCAAGTAAGTGGCCATGATCGTATAGTGGTCATGTCACAGTGGCGAACAGAACAACTTTTTTGTGATTCCTCTTGGCTTGACCAGCCTCTCCTTTGAAGAAGCTGTTCGTTCAGGTATTGGTGTGGCTGTGATAGTATAGTGGTTAGTACTCTGCGTTGTGGCCGCAATAACCGCGGTTCGAATCTGGGTCGTGGCACGAGTGGCGAATAGAACACCTTTTTTGTGATTCCTCTTGGCTCTTGGCTCCTTTGATCATCATAGTTTTAGAATGCACACTACCTGTCCTTTGATCATCATAGTTTTAGAATGCACACTACCCAGGACTCACCCAGTTATTTTACTGACATTTTCAACATACCGTTCTACAGAGTACAGAAACATTGCCTTTGCATGCAGCACTGTGAAATTTAATGTAAGGTCTCATCTCAGTGGGCTAGTGGCCCAATGGATAACGTGTCTGACTATGGATCAGGAGATTCTAGGTTCAACTCCTGGTTAGCTTGTTGAGAGTTTTAACATCAGTTCTTCCTTGTACTTCTCCACAATTGAAAAGAGTCAACTGACACAGTTACACTGCATTTCAACTTGTCCCTGTGGATTCCTTACAGCTATCCTGAAACCTCCA
Source organism: Labrus bergylta (assembly GCF_963930695.1). NCBI lineage: Eukaryota > Metazoa > Chordata > Actinopteri > Labriformes > Labridae > Labrus > Labrus bergylta. Next base: position 19,717,573 of record NC_089208.1, on the reverse strand, counting down.
CTTGCAAGTCAACATTTTGTGAAAACAAATGTTCTCCCGGAAGTGCATACAGCATTGCTGGATAAACCCTACGTGGAACTTGATTGACTTTACGGAAGTCTTTCAGATGATGAAATGCAGTGCAACTGCCATTTGGCACCTTTGGCTGCCCAAGAAACAGTTGTCATAGAAAATGTTCAGCACTATATCTCAAATGCCTTTTGCATGTGGAAGGGAAATAGAAGTCGATCGCTTCTCTTGGAATTTTTCACGGTAAGGTAGTCAAAAGAGAAGTATATTTCTGCTGTAACTAAATTCTTCAAAGTCGTCTATTTAATGGCTATTGTAGTATGTATTTGTTACTCAATAAATGTATCTTGTGGTTGTGTGTGTGTGTTAGTGTGTGGGTTCATACCTGCAGCAATGCCATGCTTTCATCAGTTCTGCCCCTCTGTGCCTCCAAGTTTGCACCCTCAACCATCAAAACAGCTTGAATATCAAGATCTCCCCATCGTTCACATTCACGAAGACACTCCTGCAAGGTCTGAGCTATCTCCTCATTAATATTCTTCCCTAAAAAATGTATTTCATTCCAAAACACACAAACACATTCATACCCAAACAGCCACACAAACACAAAAAGAGATTCAATATACCATAATCATCATCTTTAAACACATTAAAATGTAGCTTATGAAGAACACACTTTTATTTATTTATCAATATTTTGTTTATGCGCTGAAAATGATTCCTATGGTTGCACTAGGCACTCGGTCAATAATATATGATGCCCTGTAATAAGAGCCCGGCCGATTAATCGGCCATCTGATCTAGCGGGCGATATTAGCATATCCAGTGACTATCTGTATCGGCTATTTTTATCGCAGATGTCTGCAGATATTAATTGATTTATTCCCCAGTCAAATAGCATTTCATTTTAGTTTTATCAGATTAAACTAGCAGCAGTCTTTCACCATCTTGACTGTTTTATACTATATATCGTGTATATGTTTGATAACTGCATTTGACGGATCAACACCATAAATGTGTATATCTATAAATACAGATGGAACATAGATCTAAGAAAGATATCGGCTGTTTTATCTGTATCAGATTATTTCTCTCCCCAATATTGTTATCAGTATCAGCCCCAAGAATTCTATATCGATCAAGCCCTAATTGTAATTTAAAGAAAAAGGGAGGAAAAAACACCTGTAAGTATGAATTTTCATGAATTAATTCAACTTGGTAGTTTTGCGGATATATCATTTAAGTCTGTCAACCATCTCAGGGAAATTCTTTATTTAGGTCTGTGAAGCTGTAATATTTAAGTGCAAGACATCTCATAGCAGCAGATTTGGATTGGAGCCAAGTGTATGTTGTGAGCTGAAAAGGAAATTTGATTCTCTGAGGTTGAAGAAATGCATGTCTGACATTTACAAGTCAAGCTAATGTCTTCTTTCTAGCATATTGGAACTCTATCCTAATGGAAATTAATTTGTAGACTGTACATTCTAACAGAATATAAGCAGCACTGTGAAGATGAATACTTTGTCAGCAATTTGTGTTCTGTTGCTATGTTGTCTGATCACGACCGAATAAAATCTCAGATGATTCACAGTCTGTTTCACGATTTCATCATTAAACATTTACTACAGAAACAACCCCCACCTAACAACGTCCCTCGGTTTTTATTTTATTTACCCCAACTACAGTTTGCTTAAAGGGGGAAATTGATTATTTGCATCGACATTTGTTGTCCATGTTATATCATATGTTACCTTTTTTGCCTATAATAAACTACAAATGAAAAAGAAAGAGCAGCACAGCACTGAACCATACCGGGCAAAAGGGACCTGGTATCAGGGTTGTGTGCTGCCAGGCTACGGACCAGAGCAAGGCGACAGAGCAGCCAGAGGGGAACTCCAATTCTCTCACTGGCCTCAACAGCTCTAGGACAATCTCCCTCCGGGTAGACTGGCATTCTGCAGTCTTGAGCACCCTAAAGACAGGATATAGAACACAGAGACACAAGCATTGGCAAACACCTTTAGAACAATTAACCATCCTCATGGCCATTATCGTTAAGTGCATAATTGACTAGGACTTTTTAAAGTTATTTTTCATACTAAACTCATGTTTTTCTAAAACTAATCAAACAAGTAAGTAGAACAGAAGTCAGAATGACTAAACGTTTTATCACTTATTACTGATTAGACACAAAATGTATCAAGTGCCCCAATCATGAATTGTTTTCTCACTATAATGTGTAAACTTTATATTTTAAAGTTTAAATCTAAAAATAAAAATAATGAAAACATAGCATAAACTTTTAACTGGGACAAACAAGCGTGTGTTTTTAATTTCGGTCCTTGATGATCACTATGAAAAACTTGTGCATGGTGATGAAAGAATGAAGGTAAGGCTGAGTGCACAACTTTCTGTAACTACAATATATCGGCTGATCTTGGTCACGGTAGTATCTTGGTTTATAGCCAATACTAGGAATTTATCACATTGTCCAACTTCCCTCTGATACTGGATGTCTGGACATTCTGATCGCCAAATATGCCCGTGAATATTACAAATAATAGAAAAAGGTGTGGTATTGATTGAGAACATGGAGCAAAATGCAGAAGATATTACTGATCAGCACTTTTGTATATTTCTATCTGTAGATATTTAAACAAAATAAAAATCAAATTGTATGCATGTTATGTTTAGTTCTGTATTACATAACTGGGAATATTTTAAATATCATTATGTGCACTTTGAATTCCATTAAACATAAATGACAACTGAGTTGATCCTGAAATGTCTAAGTGTGCTTGTGTTGTGAAGTGAAATCAAACAAGTTTGGAAAGTAAAGAGTTTTTAATGCAACACAACAAGGGTTTTATTACAGAATTAAATTCTGTTTTTTCTAAATTCTATATTGTATACTGTGCAATTCATTGATAGGAATTTGGGATCTTTGGGTTTTGTTCAAAACTCAACTTTTGTGATCCTGTGATTACCTGTTTACTTCCAGTCTTGGCATTTTGGTGCTCAGATATGGGTTGCTGAGAGCCAGGTAAAGATCCATTTACAATTACAGGAGCTTTCTGCAGCAGCATCAAGGAAGACACACTCATCACAGAACTAGAGGGAGAAGTAAGGGTAAAACCTTAAGGATAGTCCAGAAACATAACCATCACCGTGTAAACACCTTGAGAGTACATGTACGAAACTTCTTTACCTAAGTGCAGAATGTCCTTGTTGCAGGTAAAGGTTGGCCTTTAGAAGATTGATCTCGATTTTCAGTTCTAGTTTCTCCATCTTACTACAGCACTGAGGTGGGAGCTGCTGCTCAACAGAGTGCAGCAAGGAGGACGCTCCTTCTAGCAAAAGAAACTACGACAGAAATTTTAGACATGAATATGAACAAGATAGAAAGAGTTGAGGGGACATGCCAAATATCACACAATTAAATGCATATATTACAGATAGTGGCCAATCCCTGAAGTAAAGAGGAATTAGAAAAATGTCAAAATAATCCAACCTTAATCCCCTCCAAACTGAGCTTCTCCTTTTGGATTTCAAGAGTAATTTCTTGTTTGACCTCTTCACTTTGTTTTGTATTTTCTGATCTCCAGTTTCCACAAGCTTCTCCTTCGACAGACATTAGAAGACATTCACAAATTGTATTTAAAAAGCTGTTTGATCCACAGTTACTCTTGGAAAGGAAAAAATAAGATCCATTCAAATGGAATTTTAGCACTTAGGTTCACAAATACAGTACAGGAAAGTATTAATATCATGAAATAAACTTAGCCTTATGCATATCTGGTCTGTGCATATGTGGATGCATACTTGGGATGCAGATATAAAATCTCATAACGCCCCATCAGACCAGTTTAAAAAATAAATTCCCATAAAAATAGCCAATCTAAAAGTTTAATTGCTTATTTTTTCAGGCAATCTAATAAGTCAATTTAATATATTTTGTTTTATACAAACAAACAATACAAACAATAAACTTAACAAAGATAATAGAAAGAAGAGATGTAAGTGTTTACAGACCTGGCACTGGAGGACCGTGTACAGTGTTACTGAGGGCCAGGACAAGTTGAATACGAGCAAGTTTAGAACGAAGGGACAATGTGGAGCCATACACCTTGCAGACCTCCGGAGCCAACTCAGTGTTGAGTAGTTCTTCCAAAGCCTAAATACAAACACCACATACAAAGAGAATATATTCACAATATAGGGTTTCTTGTGCAATTGAAGTGGAAACCTATTAATAAAAACACAACATGTATCTTAATTTGTCATAACATGGCTGAAAAAGTAGCACTGGAATAGAATACAGAGCAATATCACATTTTTGCCTAAAGTATGTGTATGTATATATCTTTCTCAATGCATTGTATAGTCTGTCTTGTTGATTTGGACTGATGCTGAATGTGTTAGGAAGGCTTAATTGCAGGGAGCTGGTTTAGGAGATAAGATGATAAACCACGGCAATGCAGAGTATATGGCACCAAATAAACCTTGGTAGTGTTGGGGGCCAGCCAGACAGATAATTTGATTATTTGTAGGGAAACAAGATAAAGGACTACTACTCCCAGCATGCCTTGCAAAGAAATAGGAGAAATGAAAGAACATTATCTAGACTTAGATTTGGACACACTGGATTAAATAATAAATTGTGTAAAATAGGAAAACATGATACAGGCAGATGTGATTACTGTAGACAAGAGGAGACAGTGGAACATGTCATTTTTACACTGTCAGAAATATAGTTCAAAAAGAAGACGGATGGTGGAAACTTGAAAGAAATTAAATAACACTTAGATTGAATAGATATCTTACTAAAGAACTCAGAAAATGAAGGCTTTAGGATTTTTATTTGACTACCTTAGACAAGTTGATTGAGAGGATATATATATATATATATACAGTGGGTACGGAAAGTATTCAGACCCCTTTACATTTTTCACTCTTTGTTTCATTGCAGCCATTTGCTAAAATCAAAAAAGTTCATTTTATTTCTCATTAATGTACACTCAGCACCCCATCTTGACAGAAAAAAAACAGAAATGTAGACATTTTTGCAAATTTATTAAAAAAGAAAAACTGAAACATCACATGGTCATAAGTATTCAGACCCTTTGCTGTGACACTCATATTTAACTCACATGCTGTCCGTTTCTTCTGATCCTCCTTGAGATGGTTCTGCTCCTTCATTGGAGTCCAGCTGTGTTTAATTAAACTGATTGGACTTGATTAGGAAAGGCACACACCTGTCTATATAAGACCTTACAGCTCACAGTGCACGTCAGAGCAAATGAGAATCATGAAGTCGAAGGAACTGCCCAAGGAGCTCAGAGACAGAATTGTGGCAAGGCACAGATCTGGCCAAGGTTACAAAAGAATTTCTGCAGCACTCAAGGTTCCTAAGAGCACAGTGGCCTCCATAATCCTTAAATGGAAGAAGTTTGGGACAACCAGAACTCTTCCTAGACCTGGCTGTCCAGCCAAACTGAGCAATCGTGGGAGAAGAGCCTTGGTGAGAGAGGTAAAAAGGAACCCAAAGATCACTGTGGCTGAGCTCCAGAGATGCAGTAGGGAGATGGGAGAAAGTTCCACAAAGTCAACTATCACTGTAGCCCTCCACCAGTCAGGGCTTTATGGCAGAGTGGCCCGACGGAAGCCTCTCCTCAGTGCAAGACATATGAAAGCCCGCATAGAGTTTGCCAAAAAACACATGAAGGACTCCCAGACTATGAGAAAGAAGATTCTCTGGTCTGATGAGACCAAGATTGAACTTTTTGGCTTTAATTCTAAGCGGTATGTGTGGAGAAAACCAGGCACTGCTCATCACCTGCCCAATACAATCCCAACAGTGAAACCTGGTGGTGGCAGCATCATGCTATGGGGGTGTTTTTCAGCTGCAGGGACAGGACGACTGGTTGCAATTGAAGGAAAGATGAATGCGGCCAAGTACAGAGATATCCTGGAAGAAAACCTCTTCCAGAGTGCTCAGGACCTCAGACTGGGCCGAAGGTTCACCTTCCAACAAGACAATGACCCTAAGCACACACACGGCTAAAATAACAAAGGAGTGGCTTCGGAACAACTCTGTGACCATTCTTGACTGGCCCAGCCAGAGCCCTGACCTAAACCCAATTGAGCATCTCTGGAGAGACCTGAAAATGGCTGTCCACCAACGTTCATCATCCAACCTGACAGAACTGGAGAGGATCTGCAAGGAAGAATGGTAGAGGATCCCCAAATCCAGGTGTGAAAAACTTGTTGCATCATTCCCAAGAAGACTCATGGCTGTACTAGCTCAAAAGGGTGCTTCTACTCAAGACTGAGCAAAGGGTCTGAATACTTATGACCATGTGATATTTCAGCTTTTCTTTTTTAATAAATTTGCAATAATTTCTACATTTCTGTTTTTTTTCTGTCAAGATGGGGTGCTGAGTGTACATTAATGAGAAATAAAATGAACTTTTTTGATTTTAGCAAATGGCTGCAATGAAACAGAGTGAAAAATGTAAAGGGGTCTAATACTTTCCGTACCTACTGTATATACACATATATTTGACGCAGTTGTTTGTGATTACTGGTGTATGTGCATTGTAATAAAGCTGGGTGCAAAAACTTGTATACGAACCTCAGCCTTCTATTTAGTTAAATACAGATAATTAATATTAGTTTTAATTAATTAATTAAACTGATTTTTGGTTATTTTCCCTGATTTCAGGGTGGTGCCCCGTTTTTATTAACTCAGTTTAATAATATTGTTGATTTATATTAATAATTAATAATATTAATTAACCAAATTTGACTGATATAAAACCCAACGTAATTGTTGCCCGCAAATTAGCTCTGCAAAACCCCAACAGTTGTATGATTATTCTATATGAGAATGATGTTTTTACTGTACTCACCCAAAACAAACACAATTTGGCACCTTAGAAATCATGACAGAATTACACTAATGAAATGCCCCAAGATCTTTGAACATCTAATGGAATAAAATAATGTACCTCAGCATTGTCCAAGAGAGACCTGTTGGTGTAGAATTTCTTCACAGGCTGTACAATAGGAACAAAATGTTACATTGATTCAAATTATGGCATGTTCAATTACACATTACAATCATTTGAATACTAAGAAGAGGTAGCAAAAAGAACAAACATAATACCGTTTAAATTACACAGGAATGTAGCACACATATCCCTGAGAGAGCTTTCAGGTACAATATAAGAAACACAAGTTCAAAAGTGTTGCATGATGCAACAAATGTGTCATTACCAGTATACAGAGGCTAAGGGAGAGAAATGCCAAAAGGAAAATACTGTGTGCGTTTGTTTTTGTGTGTATGTGTGCGTGCATGCGTATACCTGGAGATTGTTTTTGGCAATGTACTGTCCATACGGCAGAAGAACCCCAGTTCCTTGTATTAGTTGAACTGATTCTTTTACAGCTTCAGTGAACAGACAGAGCTCAGAAAGGGTACGTATCTGCATGAGACATCAACTGGGATTTTAAACTCTGCCAGGACCATATGAAGAAAAACATGTACAGTAGGCTACATGTTTTTTATAGAAAACAATACAAATGCTGACCTTAAGTATTTTTGCCTCAACAGTGCGCTGCACATCTCTGCACACAGTCCCCACAAAATGTTGGTATAGAGCTAGTATTGGCAGTAACTGAAATATTAAACGTGAGTTAACACTGAGTGAATTATATACAGTATGTTGAGAATTTAAGGTAAAAATGTGGTTGGACAAAGGTTATGAGTGTACCGTGATGTGGTATCCTGTGGTGAAAAGCCAGCAGCAAATAAAGTTTATGCTTGCCACAGTGGTGCCAAGGTGAAGCCTGTGGGGCTCAGAGAATAGGTCAACTCCAGGAAGAAGTTCATCTCCAATGCTGTGATTGGCATACTGGAGATCAGCCTGAGGCTGGGCTAAGGAGCAAAGTAGCACACACTAGGGAAGTGGGTGACAAAAACACACAGAAACACACAGATAAGCATGCCAAAATGAATGAACAAAAACAAACTAACAGTTAAACTTGTTAGTCATGACTCCTGTCAACATAGCAAATATAAGTGTGAGCAAAGAGATTAAACCCCACTGGAAGTATTACCTTGAAGAGGTGGGCGGACAGAAGACAGCATTTGGTTCTCTGGCTGACATCAGAAGTCAAGATATACCTGAAGATCAAAACATTTACCGGTACCTCAGAAGCAGGCCGGTTTTAAGCCCACAACATATGCTAAAAAGCATCTCAAATCAGTCATGAATGTTACTAAAACCTACTGTGCAATCTTTGCAGCAAGAACAGCAGCCTGAAGACATCCCCATATGCCAGCGTGTTTCATCATTTGTTGCAGGGAGCCACCCCCAAAGGACACACCATCCCATTTCTCTACAGTGCCTAAGCTCTGTAAGGCACAATCTATGGCTTTCCTCCAGTGTGAGTGTGCTGCCCTGGAGATAAAATATAAGGATAAATGAATTTATTTAAAGAGTGGAAGGTAAATCATGAAAAGCCTAACTTACTGACATTTGCTGTACAATTTCAAGTAAATTCACAACATAAACAGCCATAGAAATAATTACCGTGTGTTTCCATTGTAGAACTGCAGGTTTCCCATTTCATGCAGTGCCAGGACTCTGAGGGAGTCATGAGCGTTTGCCTGGAGATACTCTAAAGAACGGTTGGATAGGTATAGGAAAGTAAATAAGAGTTTGGTGACATTGACATACTTCATTCAGATATGCCATGTTATTGTCTTGTCATTAGGGTTGCTGCTACTCTCTATTACACATCAAACTCAGCATTCCCACCTATAGACAACTTATGCTATCTTACTTATGGAGGTGGAGTATGCAGCAGTGACAGTCAGCATCTGGTCAGGGCTGATGGGGAGCCTGTAGAGAGCATTTGAAGAACTGTAGTCTTCCTCTGTCAGGTCGCAAGGTTCGATGTTTGGAGCTGGCATAACTACAGGACTGAAATCAACCAGACTTGCAGAATGGCTCAGATTTCTGCTCTGACAGGGCTTTGACAGTGTGGAAAAGCCTGGACAGAAACACAAGCAGTGCAAATATTGACATTTTAAAGTGGTTTTAGTCTAAGAGCATTTTTGTGTGTTTATCATCAATTATATTACCATATCTGAATTATATGAATGAATTGTGTGGAAGTTTGGGGCAACACTTACAAAAACAACTTAAAACCATTAGTATGATTTAAAAGAGAGAAATGTGGGGTATAGGGAACACAAAAATACACTGTTTTTAGTCATGCATTGTGATTTATAAATCTGGACTGCAATAATTATGGTTAAAGCTAAAAATAATAATCACATCTGGGCAACATTCAATTTAATTAAAAAAAATGTGTTAGTACAACTAAGAGTCTGTATTTCAGGGTATGGAGTGGAGTTGGGTGAGGAGCTGAAACAAAGCAAAAACTATAAAAAAGAAGACAAGTATGTTGAAGAGCAAATGTTTAGGTGTATTTCTATTGATTTTGTAACACTGGTGGATATTAGGATTGTAACTACAATGGGATTGTTATTGATTTATTTTGGATGGCAAATAAACTAGGGATACTTATTTGTATACTAGTTGTAAATAAACTACTTCTGCCTTCTTTTAATATCTTATTTTTACATGTGGTTTGAAATAAAGTAATTTATTCATTCATTCAATCATCACTGAACTCACAGGGCTGTGTGTAAGCCAGAAGCTGTAGCCCCAATGAACGACTATGCTGGAAGACCTGGAGACAATGTGGTCTTCTCTCAAGAGCTTCACGGTAACAGCTCAGTGTGTCTTCTACATCCAGGGGAACGCAAACGAGGGACATGGAGTGCTTCAGCTCCGCACCTTAGACACCAAACATACAGGCATGAAAACTGTATACATGCAAACACAATCTGTAATCATGTTAGGACTTGAGGTCTTATAGTGCTTTTCTAGTCTTCTGACTACTCAAAGCGCTTTTTACACCACAGGTCACACTCACCCACTCACACCACATCAACACACTGATGGCAGAGGCTAATATTTAAAGTGTTCATCTATTCTATTTAATCCAATCATACACATTCACACGTCCCTGTCAAAGCAGCGGGAGCAATTTTGGGAGAAATGTCTTGCCCAGGGCAGAAGCTAGGGATCTAACCCCTGACCTTCCTGTTGACAAATGATCGACTCTACCACTGAGCCTGGGTTTTGTGTATGTTTTTCTTAAAGTGCAATTTTTGATCACTTTACACATCTTATACCAACCGTAGTATCATAGCACTCCACCATTCCTGTTTTTTTTTTAATATATATTTTGATCCTTTCAATTGTTGGCCAGCCATTATCATTTATGTATGCTTACAAACAGTTGTTTTGAGTGAAATATTATAATATTACATCACATAATGGAGTCTTTTCAAACCTTTAATGTCTACTGCCTCTCGAGGAGTGGAGTTTGTCACTGCTGCTTTTTTGCGAAGGGCCGGTTGCTGTGAAGGATGAGGGTTCGATCCAGTGAGAAGCTGGCAAGTGGGATAGCTCCTACAAGTTATCTGAAATACAAAAAAAGGTAACGCCACATAAATATACTCACACAGTACAATACAAAAAATAAACAAGTGTAAAAAAAAAAAAAAGACATTGATTAAAAAAATCCCGGTACTACACTTCTAATGAGGCTAAATCAAATGGTTTGGCAAATTTGTCCTAACTATATGGTGCTGAAGCAAAAAGCACCCACAATAGCAAAAAGAACCCACAATATTTCTTTAAGTTCGTTTTATTAGCTTGTTTTTTATACTTCACATTGTGCGTGGCTATGTCTGACCTCCTTGCCGGTGGCCTTCTTTGTCTTGACATGGTGTGGTTGAGGAACAGCAGGTCCTCCAAAAGAACTAATCCTTTCGAGCAGCCTTCTCTGAGCATGGACTAGTAGAGGAGTTACTACCAAGGCATAACGTTCCCTGGGATAGGCATAGAGATGACACAAACATACAAAACTATGGGCATGTATGGCTAGATCATGTTTCTGTTGACTATCATCTATTTAAAACTGGATTTTTAAGTGGTTATAATGTGCCAAAATACAGCATTTTAAAATAATTAAAACAGCAGTACTTTGTGTGGAAATCAAATTAAAATCTCTGCTATAAGTTCTGTAAATTATATTTCTTGGTGATTGTGAATCTTGGTGAAGGTCTCTGTGTAAAAGCTTTTTGACAACATCTTAGCTGCACTTGTAAATGATTGAAATATGGTAAACGTCCAGTGTACCTAGTGTAGAAGTTGTAAACTAAGGCAAAGTGGGCTAGGCTTTCCCATTTGCCATTTTCATGAAGACGTTCCAGAGTGTGGAACACCAAGGTGCGAACCCAACGCAGGTCCACATGTGTGCTGTCATCCAGTGTTGCTGAGAAGTGCAGACTGGACTCTAGTTCATCCTCAGTTTGATCACTGTCATACAAACTCCACAGCTGGTAAGAACAATGTAGAAGATGAAAGATGAGCGTGATCAGATGGTTTGTCATTTTCCCTTTGATGGTGTTAATTTTTTTTGTTCAGATGACAATTTACTGACTGTGGTGACCGTAGCAATAATTGGCAGCCTACATATTACATTAGACGTTGAAACCTTATTTTATCCTTTAAAAAGGGATAATTATTTTATGACTTTTTAAATGTGTGTGTATAGCTGAGTGTTACTTCACCCCAAGTCTATTCAGCATGTCAATGATGAGATCAGTAGATAGCACCAGTAGTGGAGTAAATGTGGTATTCAGCTGGTCTGCTGTGACAGTGGAGGGAGGTTCAAGCTGTGCAGCTTTCTGCATTAAGTCACTGATTCTACAACTTTGGTCCCACACACTCTGACACACATACTGCAGGTAGGTCCAGTGGCTGCCACGATGGGCCAATACCTGGAAAAATAATACAAAGAGAGATGTAAAATACAGCAGTACAGTATATCAATGAAATAAAATAGATGTAAGATGTAAAATATTCTATAAGTAACCAAAGGCTGGATTTACAGTCTATGATCACATGTGATCACAGCATTTCTTTATCTGTGTGTAATCGTACTGTACCATGGATCTTTGTAGATGTAAAGCAGTTTTGTTTAGAGAGTCCAACAGCAAGGTGGCTGCAAGTCTGTTGATGTCAATCTGCTGTTCTACAGTAAAAGAAGAGTCCTCTCCATCCTCACAGCTCTCCTCTGTGATAGAGCCATCAACTCTCACTGCTAGAAGAAAAGGTTGAGAAAAGTCACAAACACATACAAGATGATAATTTTTCATCCATTCTATCTCAAAGAGTGTGCAATTTTTTTCACCTTTGTCTTTGCTCTTGTCTTTGTGTACAGCCACATAGTGCCTGAGAACAGAATGAGAGGGGTCTTTCTCTGAGACATCCTCATGTTTGGGAGACTGCTGTTGCTGTGAGTTCCTGGGCATCAGGACACCAGAGTAGGCCAGAGAGAAGCTCAATGGATTTAAGTAGCTGTACCTGAAATAAAGCACATGCAGCACATCTTGTAATAGGCATACATGTGAATGAATATTTAGTTTATGTAGATGCTAAATATTTTAACACTTTTTGTAGCAATAATACCAATAACAAAACTATCACTAAAGTGTAAGCTACATGCTCAGGGCCAATAAGCAATATAACATAATTTATGATATGTTATTGTAGTAGCCCTTGTGAAGTAATATATAAATGATCAATAGTTACCAGAATAACACAGAAAAGTTTAAGTAAATTTGCTGTATTTGTTTGAGTGAACCTGTGCTGCAGCGCTTCTCCATGCAGCTTGTCCAGGCTCTGGTAAAGAAGCGCTAAATGAGCTTGAGCCAAGCAGTAATTGAGATGAGCCCTCCACACTCTCTCCTCACAGCACATGCTCCTCAGCTGAAGTTGCTTCTTGCTGCGTTTCACCACAGATGACATCATGGTCAGAAGGTTCTCCACGATCTGCATCTCCCTAGACACAAGTTAAGTGCACATAACGTTCTAAAAACACACACAGACAAACAAAGACATCCAGAAAGTAACACTGCACATACAGTACTGTACCTGTTAGTTCTTATTCTCTGCACTATATCCTTTGGAATTTTCTGCTTCAATTTATTTTTTGGGTCAGTGTGAGAAGTTGTAATCTTGTTCTGCTTTAAAGGGAGAAACAGTATTTATATATTTTTTCAGATAAGGCAAAGGACAGTGCATATATTTTATCTAATAAATTTTACAACAATTAAATAGTAGATTTACATTATCTGTAGTTTTTAATGCATTTCCTTTTAAGTCCAAGTTCCCATAAATGGATTTTGGGAAACTTACCATTACTTACTTATGTAGATAGAGGAAAAATATTTTTGGTCTCTAGTATACAAAAGGCAATCAAATTATGAACCAGCCCCAAGGAATGTCTAAATAATTCTGCTACATAGTTGGTAGCAGCTGCTACTACTTTATCTGTTTCTGGAGATAACTTTTTGCACTATTTTTGTTGGTTTTACAGTATTCAAATAAAACCTGTATGTGTACCAGTATACAGTGTGTGTGTGTGTGTGTGTGTGTGTGTGTGTGTGTGTGTGTGTGTGTGTGTGTGTGTGCGCGTGCGTGCGTGTGTTTTTACCTGGGGCGATTCATTTCCTTTTGCAGCCTGAGCACTGCCTCTTTTGTTACTTTGGCTGTTTCCCTCTAAATATTTTTTGGACAGTCCCAGCACCTTGTCACGCCTGACAAAGAGAGAAGCATTTACATAGTGTTAATTTGCATTGGCAAAACAGATGCATTATATTAAAGTAGAGTATGAGTTGAACTCAACATTAACTGGTATGCATAGCTTGCCATTTTGACTGTGGAAGTAACTATTTGAATATAAAAGTGAAAGCTGCAAATCTTTGGTTTTAGAATTATTATTATTTTTGTAAGATTTATTTTTGGGCTTTCTGTGCCTTTAATTGAGAGACAGGACAGTGGATAGATTCAGAAATCAGGGAGGGAGTCAGGAATGACACGCGGGAAAGGAGCCACAGGTGGAATTTGAACCTGAGCCACCCGCTTCGAGGAGCAAAGAAGAAGAAGAAGAAGATTTACTTTATTGATCCCTGCAAGGGGAAATTCTGTTTTTACACTCTGTTAATGAGTCATGCAACACACACATAGGCTTACATATAGTACAAACAGGATCCTATGGACATGCACTAATGGAGAGATGTCAGAGTGAGGGAGCTGCCCACAGCAGGTGCTCCTGAGCTGGTGGTGGGGGGAGGTTTGGTGCCTTGCTCAAGGGCACCTCGGCAGTGCGCAGGAAGTGATCTGGCACCTCTCCAGCTACCAGGCCAACTTCCAGATTTGATCCGCACCAGGATTTGAACCGGTAAAGCCTCCATACATGGGGCGCACACACTAACCACTGCGCCACCAGCACCCAAATTATTATTTTTTCATATGCAAAGTGGTACACAGTGAAAACTCACCTGGAAAGAAATTCAAGTATATTTTGCCCCCACTTTAGCACAAGGTCGGGGTTGCCTTCCTCCATGGTTCTCTGGAGAAGAATTGCTGCAAACTCAGTAAAATATGCCTTGCGTTTGAGCTTCATCACTATCAAGAATGCATACACAAAACATAGAAGCCAATGATAATGAGTTATTATTAAGTATGTTTGGAAAAAATATAGGAACGTGTCCTACTTACACTCTTGGTAGGCATCCTTTAATGGACTGTTAGAGATTAGATCATACAATATGGTGGGATCTTCACTGCTACTCATTGGGCATGACATTTCTATGGTAAAAAGACAAGAGAAGCCAATCAAATCTCTGTGTACTATCCAAATATGTATTATGTTTGACACAGTGTGATAACTCATCCTAAAACATTTTATTTTACCATTGTCTGCAGAAACAGCTGCTTCAGGTGAGGTGCTTTCCTTGCTCTTTAAATGCAGTGCCTTCAGCTGAAAACTTATCCTATCACCATTGATTGTTCGACCATGTGTTTTAGACTACAAACACAAAAACAGACTTAATTCCCAGAAAGAATTAGAAATGAAACAACATTTCTAATTAAAGAAAGCTTCACCTTTCCAGTGTTTCTCATACCCACAGCCTCATTTGTGAATCTGGTGTTCTGCATCTGGGAATCATAGACCTCTTGGAGAAGCCTTCGACCACAATCCATCATCACAGTAGCCATCTGGGGATCCTGGAGCACACGGTATGTCTGGCCAGGAAGAATAATGGATGACAAATTATTTTTTCTTTTTGGATATTGTGGAATTGAAAGATGATGTGGATGAGTGTGCTTACTAAAACTTAAAAAAAAAACATTGGTACAATACATGTATAATGTAAATGTATGAAAAATGACATTTAAACATATTAAGGTATTTCTTGCAGGAGATAATAATTTAACATGAGGTAAGTGTAATGTTGACTGATTATGTCTTGAACACAAATTTCGAGAAGCAAGCTAATGGCAAGATTGCATTTAGTAGTCATTTCAAAGATGTGGGTCTCTCACACTTAAGATCAAGGAAATTTATACTGCCACAGAAGCAGTGAAGCTGAATATAAAAACATCAAGACATACCTTCGACAGGTAGTAGGTAATGCAGGCTATCATGCGCATGAATGACTCTGCGGTGTTGCCTGTCCTTTTATGTTTAAGAACACCTGAATTCTCCTCCAAAACAATCAAGCATTTTTTGAGCACCTGTATGTAAAAAAACAGATTGAGCAGAATCAGGAGTAAAAATACATTAACAATTATTTGTAGTATGAATTATGCTATTAGCAAGCCATTCTCAGGCAGGTTATTAAGATTTCAAAGTTTTGAAACAGTTTTGATTACCTCTACTACATGGTTACACTTGATCTGATGAAAGATAAGAGGTGCCAAGAGGCCATAACAGCCAACCACAGCTTGCACAGCAGCATCGCCATCATTTAACCACAATGCAACATCTGTGGCCACCAGCATTCGCTCACATTCTGCCAGTCTGGCTTCCTACATAGACACACATGCACAAATCATTCATGATTCATGTTAACTCAAATTATTTAACCTTGGTTAACATAAATACAGTGTTTCCTGCCTTAACAACACACACCCTCCGCCTAAACTACCGGTGTAGAAAAAATTGTCATCGCTATATGACTTCTCAAAGTTTGGGGTTCACTCCCTTGGGGGGCCGCAGAGACACAGGAACATGTGGTGCTCTTTGTCTCCCACCTAGGTGGGCCGACCGGGTTTATTTACGGCCGCCCAGGTATGTTATCGGCTGCCTCGGTCATTTTTCTGCCCAGTGAAACTTTTTAAAACAGGAGTTTTGTTGTGTTGCACAAAGCCCTCGGAGGCTCAGTAAAAAAACCAAAAAAAACACCAAAAAGGAACCATTTTCACAAAGAGAATGCTATAATATAGGTAATAATAATAATAATTTAAAAAAAACTACACTGTTTGGCCCTACTGTCTTTATGTTCCAGTCACCTCCTCTTAAAAATACATACATCCTGTACTTAGAGCAAATAGTACCTTTTCCCAGATAAAGGGTCCATTATGACTGAGTGATTCACTGTAGAGTGATCCCTGCTGAATATTGATCTCTGTCTCAATGAAGATTGACATGAGGAACAACTGAACCAGTTGAGGAGAGGAGCAATGCAGGGTCTGGACACACAGCCTTCAGCATGGTAAATAGAGATAGTGAGAAAAGACGATTAGGAAATGCAAGGCATAAAAAAGTCTTTACTTCAACTATGGTGATGTCTGAATGTTTCCCTCCTCACCCTGTGGCAGCAAGTCTGTCCTGTGAGCTGTGGGACTCAGGGTCGAGGTAAGTAAAGTGGCTCCATAGTTCCATGCAGGCTCTCTTTGCTATGGCATACTGCTCTGTTTGAAATGCCACCTGAGGAACAAGTTTAAAAAGCTAAAATCATAGTGCATACTATAGACTGTAAAAAAAAAAAGATGTATGGCACAACCACTCCCCTAAAGTGAAGCTTAAATATTTGGAGCTCCCCCTGCTAATTAACTGCTGTATAGGTAATAAAAACACTCTGCCTTCTCCATGTTAACAGATGGAATATTGGTCAAACTATGACATTAAAATACATGTGAAATAATGTTTTCTCAAATTTGGTTTTATTATTAGTTCTCATAATGCTGATTTAAGTAAAATTGTTTGTTTTTCACAGATGTTTAGTTTCAGTCTTTATTTGATGCTCAAAAGAGTGGATGTAATGTTTTGACTGACAGCTCCCTCTTGCTCCAAAATACATTATCAGTGCAATATGTCAGCGTACAAGTGTGAAGTTTACCTGTGCCAAGTGGGCCAAAGAGGAAAGTAGTGGTATTGGCATGGATGCCATCAGTGGGAATGTTGTTGCTCCAATTGTGTTGCCCAGTAGCTTGCCTTGTCTGTTGTAAGCTGCAACAGCAAACACATACTTCTGGTTGGGCTCCAGCCCCTCCACCTTCAGCACACATTCACCGGATACTGCTGGTATCTGAAAATGTGCAAAGTAATTTACTATAACGGGCATGTACAAGAACATACAAGATGAATGAAATGTGTGCCAATAGACTTTACACCCCTCTGTCAAAGAGAGTAATTCTACCATATTTCCTGTTCCTGGAAGGCTGCCGTCTCCAAGACGGACTTTCCGGTTAATGCTATCAGCTGCCCGGCCATAGAGCTGGTACCAGAACACCTGGTCAGAAATAAAAGTACAGAGAGATATATTAAAAGTATACTGTACATATTGTGTTGGGTTACTTGCAATTTTTTAATAGAATGGTGAATAAAGACTTCAAAACAAAAACTCACTTGTCCCTCTAATTTATAAGGTGCCGGGGCAAAGGTTAAAGAGCGGTCTGTGCGTGCGAGTAAGACTGGAGGAGGTGGAGAGCTTTCTTCTTCCCCCATCATGCCCTTTTCTTTGTTTTCAGCTGAAGTCTTAAGGGTGGTGGACAAATACAGTTTTCTCTCTTCCAACCCTGCTTTATCAATCATGGTGGCGGCCTCCTGGCAAAAAAAATACAGAAAATCTGAACTCCAAAACCACTCATTTGTAACAGTGCTACAAGATGACGATATTGAGGATGATGCTGATAAAAATATTTGTGATGATGATAATACTGATGATGATGCTGTTGAGTTTGTTGTTGTTGATGATGATTTAAAAAAATTAAAATAAAAAAGACCAATCTGTTCTATACACCCTGAGCATTGCCTCTGTGCTGTACCATGCCTGTCAGCACCTGTGTCCAATTGGAATTTAATATATTTGTTGGCCCTTACTGATATTGTGTCCTCCTATCTAGATCTTTGCTTGTGTATTACCTTCTCTCAGATGCTAAATGAAATTGCAGAATTGTAGAATTTAACTTTAAAAGTCAAGCAGAAATTAAAAGTGCCACTGAGGCCACCTTCAGTCAGAGATACAAACACTGGGTGATATTTTGTTGAAGGTATGTTTTACATGTTTTTTCATTAAATACGTGTTTAATTCCATAGTATATACATGTTCACATTTAAAGACAAACATCAATTCCCGGTGAAGCAGAGAATCTTCTTCAAACTCCTCCTGTACACCTTCAAGGCCATCCACAACCTCGCCCCTCCATATCTGTCTGACCTCCTTCACATCTCCACTCCAGCACGCTCCCTCAGATCCTCCTCCTCCATCCACCTCACTGTGGACCTCACAGCTCTGGAACTCTCTGCCACCTGACATACGTAACATTGACTCTCTCCCCATCTTCAAATCCAGACTCAAAACCCATCTGTTCAAGATCGCCTACTCACTCTAACATTTTAGGTGTAGATTACACTTTCCTACATTTCATTTCTTTTATTGTATGCTGATTTTACCCATCGTCGTTTTTTAAATGTTGATTGTTGTACAGTTTCCTTGTGTGTCTTTAAAGGCGCTTATAAATAAAATGTATTATTATTATTATTATCAATTGTTTGAGCATGAGTTACCTCTAGCAGACTCTTTGTTTTGCTGCTGTTATCTGGTTCCATGTTGTTGTAAACCACCAAGGCTTTCTGGATCAGGAAAAGAGCTTTGGCCACTTTGTTCTTCTTAATCCAATCCAAGTGTTCACACTCCACAACTAGACACAACCAACAAGACAAAAAAACAGTATTTAGGCTCATTATTTGTGTCGACAATTTATGACAATTGATAGCAGATACAGAATTTTTTTAATTCATTTTTTTTCTAAGCCATCAAACAAAGTCAAAGACTTCCTCTTAAATTGAAATATTTGACTATGTTCAAATCAATTTAAAAATGAGTACAAACTCAATGAAGGCAAAGTTAAATAAATCTGAAAAATCCCATCGTAACTAGGTAGTGAGTCTGACCTGCATTTTGCCTCAGTAACTTGAGGAAAGCCCTGTGGTAGATGATGTTTAGCTCATGATGAAGGTCCTTGATTAGCAGGTACACACGGGTTGATTGAGTGTGTTGATGAACTTTAGTGTATGACTCTCCTGTAACTTCCACATCATCTGTCTCCATCGTACTTTCATCTTCTTTATTTACCTCTTCTGATGATGTCAGAAAAGATGGGGAGGGGGTTGATGGAGGCTTGGGACTGAATTTCTATCAGGAGA
Source organism: Labrus bergylta (assembly GCF_963930695.1). Taxonomy (NCBI): domain Eukaryota; kingdom Metazoa; phylum Chordata; class Actinopteri; order Labriformes; family Labridae; genus Labrus; species Labrus bergylta. The sequence goes on along the minus strand of NC_089208.1, from coordinate 19,697,914 downwards.
AAAGAAAAGCATGTTTTCACAGCAGGCAGGACTAATTAATTAATTCTTGGCTTGGCTTGCAATGTGGTAGAATAAAAACACATGCGTTACAAACTTCTTCCAAATGAGTGTTGGACATGTTGACTGTATACCTGCATGAAAGCAGAGTCTATGACTGCTGAGCAATCTTGGGGCAGCAGTGTAACTACACCCTTCGCCAGAGCTTCAAGCCCCCTCACCACCACATCACACACCTTCTTTAGCAGCTCTGTGCTTGAACTCTGCAAGCACACACACACACAAAACACAAGCATTTTGTTTTCAATATTTTTTATTAAGTCTCAAAATTGACACTGTATGTGTCATTTTTTTATCATATGCACATATAAACTATTAACATACCTCACAAAAAGAGAGAGTTCTTTGCTTCAAACCATCAACGTGTGATTCACAAGCAGCTAAACGTAACACGAGAATAAATATAATGTTAAAGCTTTTGTATGGTTTGAAACATGTTTGTTTGCAGTGTGACTGTAGTCAAATGAAAGATTAATATTTGTATGCACACACAAGATCCTGTAGAAAAGATAATTCAGCCATGCCGTGAGAGAGGGCAAACAGGAGAACCGTATTTCTTACCTTGACTTTTGTTTTGACCACTGTGTTCAGCTGCACTCTCAAGCTGTATGGCCAATGTGTGGATCATCTCTGCCATCATTATGCAGTCAACAGCTGCAAGGTCACAGAATAATGCCACCTCAAACAGCAAGGACAGACACCACAGCCACTGCAAACATGTGAAAAAAATACATATAGAAAGCAAGTATAAAAAGGTGGAAGTCATCATTATAATTTGTAAAAGTGAATTTATGTTCATTTTTTTTTTTTGGTCAAACTGATCTTTCCTTTATACATACCTTATCATAATTATCTACCTTCTCAAGGTAATTAGGGTTTCGCATTTGATCCATCTGAAACACCACCTTCACTTGATCCCACAGAAATATCACAGCATCCAAAACCAGGTCCCCATCTGGCTGCACCTCCTACACAAACAGTTACCATCATTATATAAAAACCTTAAAATGACTCCTATCCTGAACTCTACATTTAATTGAATTTGATTCCTTGGTAGATTAACCTCAAACAAACACACAACATGAAAACTAGAGATGCACCGATTGCACCGGCCTTAATAAAAACTTACAAGTGCAGAGCCACAAACAGCCCTGTGCAGGGTGTCCACCAAGTCAGTAAATTCATCACTCATTTGGAAATGTTGCTTGTGTCTGTCTGCTGGAAACATACAACAAACATACAACATCATAATTCAGTGATAACTACCATCAGTATTGAATTATTTGAAATCATAATGTTTAGAGGCATCAGTATCAGTAGTGGTACCATCAATCATGTTTTCCCCTTTAGGATGGTTCCCCTGGGACGAAAGCACACTGTTGAAATTGTGAAGTAGGGAAAGTTCCAGCTCTGCCTTCCTGAATGGCTGACCTTCCACACTCTAACACAGAAAGTCGCAGAAGACACTCAGGATAATTCAGACACAAACCCAAAGACACTTCCCCTTTGATGAATAATGAAACCCACAGTTAAAGCTTGTACTCACAGACAAAACCTGCAGCATCTCTCTGGAAAGTTCAGCGAAAGTATCTGGCTGCTTGTACTGAAACAACAGCTTAATGAACCGCACCGCAGAAATGAGGGGTACTTTGTTTTCTCCTGGCAACACAGCATATTAAATAAAATCACAAAATAATGTATATCAGAAACACCCTGCAGCACTGAAGTGCTTCGATGTTGACATTAATGTGAGAGAAAAAAGAGAAAGGGACTTACCTGTAATGGCTAAGTCCATCAGAGTGGATGTTGGGGTCACATCAAGAGACTCACCAGTAGATATTTCTAAACAGAAGACGTAAAAGTACATTACTCATGACACTATAGGAGTAAACACTCATCTCATATACCAAATAATAATTAATGCATTTAAAAAGTATCAGCATCTTCTAAGTGTTTCCTCTTAAATGTCCTCTTAATTTTATCCTGACAGTGTTTTCTTGTTGAGTTTGTTTTACCAACCAGATACTATACTGATGCCAGCTGACAGGAGTTCCAGAATCACCTCCTGAAGCTCTGGTTCATCTGGTATCCTGGTCTCCAGTGGACGTTTGTTGCTGTCCCAAAGTGCTTCCAAGATCCCCAAAAACTGTGCTGCACTGCTGTCAAACAGGCCCATTAGCACTCGCTCTGTTGTAGTACGAGGCCATGGCGCCTACAGTTAACACAGACAAGCATGCAATCTTAGGTAATTTTACAAGAGTTTAACAATTATTCATAGAGTTAATGTGATGACCATTTGAGTAAACAACCGTCTACTATTGATACTGATATACAATTACTCTGGTTCTAATAAGATACAAAAGGTAGGAAACAGCAACTACAAAAACAATTATATGAATTATTCAAGAGCATTAAAATAAGTCCTGTGAATTTAGGTTAAAAAGTTAACAATAATAGAAAGTGCAGTTATCCATACAGCAGCCTTGCAACTTAACTTTCACAATAATGTGTATTTCAACCTAAAAGGGGTATGTTTGGTAATCGGTATTAAGTGATAGTACACTTCAGGAAGACATTTAAGACTGAAAATAATGAAAATGCAGTAGAGTTGATCTTATTACATTAGGTATGTCCTTCAAGGTGCTCTTGGTTTTGACTCTGAGCATGGATTTGGGTCTCATTCTGTCCTCAAACACAGCCCGCTTGAAAATCATGGCAGCCAGCTGGAAAAAAAAGTTTAAATCTGCTTGAATTTGAATACCAAAAAAGAACATATCAACACTGTAAAGGAAAACAATAAACTGTGAAATGGGGAACAGAGAGTTAAAAAAAAGTCAGACATATACAATCCTTGATGAGTCTTATTCCCACATCCAATGATGACTTAATTTAGTAGATATATGTAGATATGTCGAATCTGTGCTTTATCTGCCTTGCATTCCTCTACTTAATGTGTCACTGATTGCTATGACATAGAACTCTCTAAGATTTCATAAGATTTTCAAGATCATATTTCAATTGGAGAAGTCTCCTGCCTTGATTGAGGCTTCTCTGTAAGCTCTCTGGGTCTCTCTGGTGGCAGGGACTTCATTCTGCTCCTCCATCTTTGCTAGCCCATCGATCTTTCCAAGGGCTCTCCTGGCAAATTCCTGAAAGCATTAGAAAACACACAGAAAACTCTTAGCGGTACTCATCACATGGAATCCATTTAGTTAAAAGGTGTTTATACATTTTAAATATGTTACCAGAAATATTTTTTAACACGTTATAAGCTAAGCATGAGGAATGAATAAATTATTTATTTATTTTGAACAGTCATATCTCATCAAAAAGATACAAATTTGAGCAAAATTAAAGGTAATCTTCTCTAAAGCAAGTTAAACACCAAATATGTTGCTAGCAGGCTGTCTAACAATGAACTGCAAAGGTTGATCAACAACAGCTGACCTTTTCAACTTGTATCTTGTAATCTGTCTACTCATAGGAATGCGTTATTTTGTTATCTAGATGTAGATTATTTTTGTCTTTCACCTCTGCCTGCACCTCCGCCTGGATGTCGTAGTAACAGTGGCAGACAGCACAATAGAGTGTAACAATCCACAACAGATTCTTGGAAGTCATCAGAGGGATGGAGAGCTCTAAGCTAATGCTTGCCCACAGGAGATACTCCAGTGCCTGGATCAAATCATAAAAGGTGGATTATAGGATTGTGACACTTACAGTTATATGACTACTTACTGGTTTGGGGACTTTCATGGACCGAATACTTTCCTGGCACACCAAATAACTTTCAGAAAAGAGTGAATCAATGAAAGCATGCCTTTGACATACATTGTATATTTTTTCCATTCACAATAAGCACAAATCAAATAAACTGGTATTTCACTGGCTATGTAGATCACCATCAGCATCATGGTAAAACACTTTCCACATTTTAAATCCACATCAGATTCACTACATCTGTTTCATACCATCTTGTATCCTCATCCATTTAAGCTCTTATTTTAGGAGTCAATATAACATAACAAAACAATTTAAAAAAAAAGTTTCTTAAAAGATAGATAGATAAATACTTTATTCATCCCCTGGGGGAAATTCAGGAGTTTCTTATAGCTCACAAGTTAGAAAAAATAGAACAAACAGAGAATACCAAACATCAATATTAATTTAAAAATGCATAGATATTAACAGATGATTAAAATAATAATAAATAATAATCTATTGCTAAAAAAGAAATTAAGTTAAGTACCTGTTCACTATAATTCATAGTCATCAGGTAACGACAGATGTTGTAGATGTGTAACGAACCTGGAAAAAATAAAAAGATTAGCTCTACAAAATATCATATACAGTAGAATCTTGTGTTTCACTTAAACTAAAGTAATATACATAATCATTATGCAGTTGCTCACTATTTGTAATTGTCACAACATTATTTCATATCATTCTGGGAATCAAAGTGTACTATTTGGAAATCAACCTCTTTACATGGATATAAAGTGAAACCCCTTCTGCTTTGTACACAAAATGAATTGATAAGAAATGACTTCTTTTTTGGGCAATCTTTGAATTTTACTCTTTGACAACACAACTCCTTGATATTTTTTTTGTCAGAAAAAAAGGTAATTGCTGAAATTATTAATGTACCATTATAAATGTGCCAGCAGAGGTGCTCATGTTCCTGAAAAGCCTGCATCATGACCCTGATGAAGTTTAGCACACAAAGCAGTTTGCTGAGTCCCTTCTGGCTGAGGACTGGGTGCTTTTTTTCCTGCTCAAATATACATAGGGCCCAGCCTTGCATGGCACGGATCTAAATACAAACAAACACACACACACACACACACACACACACAGAGGAAGATACATGACTTACAGTAAATATATTAGGGTTCAGAAATCCTAACACCCCATACCACATCATTTATCCATGTAAAAAACTTTTTGGTAACATGAAAAAACATAGTACAGGAAGTATAGTGTTTTTTCCAGCACATTCTACCTTCATGGTTAAGATATTTTGGTCTGTATCAAATCCGTCAGGGAAGAAGCAGGCCATGTAGTGGTCCACATCTGTGATCTCAGTTATTTCAACTAAACTGAACTGCAGAAGATGGAGACTGTAACCATGCCAAAGAGCCAACTGATATGACTACAGGAGAGGAGGAGAGGGGAGAAACACAGAATGGCAATTGTGAATATGTTCTATTTGCTATTGTTCTTTACATGTACAATTGGTGAAGTTATAGTTTTGCAGGTGTAAACAAACAAAATGCCTTATGGGTTGTACTGAAAATCAGCAAGGCTGTGATTCAGTAATGAGGCAGCAAGCCAAGTGCCGCAAATAATCACAGATTGCAGACATTCAGTACAACATCACAACATTGAGTGCGACAACAGTTCTACACACAACATGTAGTATTTAACAATAATACAAAACAACATATATTCAACAACTAAACTTGTTCCACAACTAACCTGAAACTGGAGTGTTAAAAGGAAACCCAAACACTCCTGTTCACTTTCGCTACTGTGTTTGTGTCCATAGTTACCTTTGACCAGCCACTTTGTATGATGAGAACATTTATGTTCATATTAATTTAACATGCACCAGTTTGAATTTTGAAGACCAACACTGTCTGTCTGTAATTTAACTTTATTCAAAATACATTGCTGACATGAAGTGTTACACATTGTAAATAGAGAGATTTTGTACTCTATATCAACTCTCATGGAATTGCTCTTTTCCAACTACACAGATTTTTTTTATTTTCCAACTCAAAGAATACTTAATTTTTCACTTTATGACATTGATTTACATATTTCTGACCCTGATGCATTTGGTATCAGCTTCCTGTGACTGGCCAATTTCCTAGTAAGCAAACAAGGCACACCACCAAAAAGAGTGTCTTTAAAGGAAATGCAGTCAGAAAAAATACTCTTATCCATTTGGTCAAACCAAATAATCACAGCTATTGCTTTAGCTACAGTGAATTACCTTTATCCCAAAAAGAAAATCTGCAATGTCCAACATGCGCTCCTGGTAGAAATGCAAAGGCAGTCGAGGTTTGTACTTCTCCCATATCTCCACCAGCATTTTAATCCTACAGGAAATAATGTATTACTGACGTGAGCGAATGTTAAAAATTATTTTAAGCACAGACAATGGACGCTGAAGTATTATATTTTCAAAATGCATGCAGTAAAAAATGTGAGTAAAAAAACGTTTTCACGAGCATAGTAACTTTACTGCATAGGCCACATAGTGACAAGACAGCATGACATATTTGAATGATAATTCATGAGCGCAATAAATACTAATAAACTCATGAACCCTTGGCAAGGATGGGATGCCTTTTAGAAAAAAATGGAGGCCCACTGTGATACTCTTTCTCGTGGCCCATATTGCAGTTATCTAATACGACCCTTAAAAAAACACAAGGCTGTTTGCTAATACTGATAAACTCTACAATTACGGTAATATTAACCTTGTAGCTAAACGTTAATTGGTCATATCTCACCCTTTCGCGTAAGAGACGTCATCTTGGCTGCTCGAAGAAGCGACTCGCCTTATCGCTGTTACAAATGAGTTGATGTCTCGTTCAAAAGCTAAAACAACTGGGTTTCTTTTATCAAGTTTCCCGTAATATGAGGCCGTCAATTCCATTTCTGCGGCCAGAGCGTTAATTTGAATCCACAAACAGCTCACTGTCTGTTAGCCATCGACAAAACTGGTCAAAACGACTTGAGGTGAACCACGTCACCATGGTAACGAGTCTAAACAGACAGCTTCCTGTCTCAGCCAAACTCATCACGTTATATCACCAGAGCACTCTCTATTATAAGGCTCTCTGGTTATATCTGATCCCGAAACACCTTCACTTTGCAACTACACATTATGTTGAGATTGATGTAATTTCTCGTGTAGTTTCTACATAGTGAAAAAAAGACGTTGCTAAATTTGTTAATTTGAGCATGGAAGTTGGCAGATTTGATAAAGCAGGAGAATCCAAAATTATCACTTCCCATGATGACTCAGGTAGTTTTATTTATTTTTTTAAAACAAAAAAAAAACAACTGCATTCCAGTCAGGAAAAAATATTTGTTCGAATTTTTCTCAAAAATGTTCTTTTACTAAAATTAATTTGCCTAGTTTTACCTATAATCAATTACCATACAGTTACTTAATTCATAACTTTATGGGTTTTACTGCAAGTTGCAGCATAATAGAAGACTTTAGAGAGATATTTTAGTAGGCTGAAGTCAATTCACTATTATCCTGACACTTAAAATCTTATAATATTACAACATGTTGTAGCTTTAAGCAATTCTGTAACTGAAAGATTAAAGCAATTATACAATTGTACTGCACACAATCTGTTGTTGTTGTTGTTGTTTTAAAGACTGCAGAAAAAAAGGTAAAAGGTCCGCACACTGTTTATTTTGGATTGGGAGCCAAACAGTGTGCAGACCTTTTACCTTTTTCTCTGCAGTTATCTTGTCCTGCACCTGTCTGCATTTTGCCTGGATGTGCGCACTGAAATGTTCTCTTTTTTTGTTGTGAAGGCAAACATTTTCCAAATCAACAAAGCAAGGGCTTAATGTTTGACATCAGATTCACATCTTCATTATTGCAGATAATAAAACACATGTAATCGGTGCAACTATCCCACACTGGAGACAACCTAAGTGGGAGGATGAGAAAGAGACTGAAAGAAATTTGGTTGGCACAACTACAAAAGTTTTTTCATCTGAGCTCATAGCAAAATGATACGAGCTGTGGAGTGTCACCTAATGCTTTCCCATACAAACTCATCAGTTCTCATTCAAGCTCACATCCATTCTGCTCACAAACCTAAAGCTTCTGGCACTCAGAGAACAGCAGGCTAATGCTCTGGCAGCTATTCTTCAAACAAACACACACAATCACACGCAGAGACACACAGAGATCCAGACAGGGGTATTTCCTGGGGAAAGGGTATGGGGGCATCAGCAGTACTTTGAGCCAGGGTCACTCATGACTGGGAGAGGAGTTTGATAGAAACACAGAGTTGTAGAGAGAGAGGGGGGGGGGGAGGGGGGGGTGGCAACCAGTTACAGCCAGACAGCTAAAACAATGAAGCCAATGAAGGGACAAATAGTTGACATCATTGTTCCAGAAAGATCAGCATGTTGGCAGAGTCACTGTGCAAGTGTGCATGACCGGTGGTGGAGGGGAGGGGGATGCAGAGGATGGGAACACTGACAAAGCCCAGATGAGATTTGAGGGAAAGGCCTATAAATGTGCAGCTGGAGAGCATAGCAGCACCCAACTGAAACCAAGACAAACCAAGATACCACCTATCATTGTTTTTTTCACATCCTCTCTGGAACCTCATCATGGATATCCCCATTAAGTATCCCTGGTACCGCTGGGCGTTCCCACATCGCTTCTCTGACCTCTCCTTGGCAGAACCTCTCACTGATTGGCCATTAATCTGGCCCTCACCCTGGTCCTTCCCTTGGAGTCGCCCTTCATTCTGGCGCTGGTTTAACTGGTCTGAGAATGGTCACAGTGAGGTAAAGTAAAATTCATAAGACAATTATGTGATTGTCCTGCATGACATTGCATTGACTACTGAATAAAATAGTATCTTCCGATCCTCTTCTTGATGCTATATCTTAATAACAAAAGATGTTCTGATCATTCTTTTCTTCCCAATATTGATTATGATACCTAGAAAATTGGCTGATACTAAGTACCCTATTTGATGTGAAATTGCAAATAATACAAATTACTGGTGTTTTTAAGTTTGTGCATTACAATACACTCTCAGCTATTAACACACTGCATTAGTTTGTTTGCTCGCTAATTGGACTAATAGATTAAGGTGTCAGATCGATGCACTGCTCACTCCTCCCTGGTACATCACTTAAGGCTGTATTGGAATGTCAAATATTGTGCCAATTGATTTATTGCTTTTAAAATATGAACACATTCCTTTGACATGATGATACTTTTTTTTCTCTCTCTCTTGTTGATGCCAGCCTAATCGTGTAAAAAAAAGTTGAAGTATTGCACTGAAACAACAACAACAAGCTGACTTTAGGCATAAGGCATGCACCTAAATCAGTCCAAAAATTAACAGCTTTGCCATCTGTCTAGATGCGCATTGAAAAGGATCGCTACGTCATTTATCTGGATGTGCAGCATTTCTCACCCGACGAGCTGTCTGTCAGTGTCAGTGATGAGTTCATCACAGTACACGCCAAGCATGAAGACAAACAGGTTACAGAGGCTATATATGCAACTCCAGAAATAGTCATACAGAATTTGGTGGTACATAACATGACTAACATACTGCTAATTCTGCTTCCAGGATGACCATGGCTTTGTATCGAGAGAGTTTGTGAGGAAGTACAGGCTTCCTGCCGGGGTGTCAGGTACTGATGTCACCTCCAGTCTGTCTGTCGATGGTGTGCTGACCATCACTGCACCAAGGTCATCTTCTGGCCCAGAGCGCACTATTCCCATTTCCTGTGAAGTTGGAACTCCCAAACAGAAAATGTAGAGCAGAAGCAAATGCTCACTACTAACAAGTGCTGTCTTTATACTTAACCTGCATGGTACAGTTTTCTTGGCAGTATGACAGAGCATACAAGTGTAGATGTCAATAAGTGCAAGGGCATTCTAAAAGAACGTCTTACTCACTGTTAGTCTTCAAGACAATGGTGCTGTAAACCCAAATGCTAACATATTAAACCTATTAACAGTCATATGACAGCTTGGGGGAAATGTAGTTTTAAGTTAAAATTTACCATGCATTTAAATTGTATGTCTGTCCTGGCCTTGCCATTTTGTGGCAAAATTGTAAACATTTGATGTCTGAAATTAAACTAGCTTGCAGAGCCAATTAATATCACAATGCTGATAAAGATCATTCCCCTCTGAAGATGGAAACAGGCTGAAATTGTTTATCTTAGTTGTATATATATTACTCAGTAATGCGTGAATGGATATAAGTAAGGTGCCAGAAGTCTTTGCGAATAGTTTTTGTATGTGTTAGGGGGATGGAGTCTCTTGAAGCAAAAATAGACTTATTTTGTTTGTTCACTTGCCAGAATGCCAGAAAAGGACTTGAGATGGGTCACTGAAAGGGAAATAGATGGGGAATATTGGGAAGGAACTTCTGGGCCCCTAATGCTGAAGGGGTATTGACTGTGAGCTGCTAGGAAAGTGTGTCAGTGTGGGAGTGAATGCACATGTGCTTTTAGATGCAACAATTACAGCTTTATCATTCCTTCATTAGTAACAGCCCTTAGGCAGATTAACACATAAAACAACAAATACAATAAATGTTGAATCTTGAAATCATTAACCTGATTTGTGTTCTTTTTAAGTCTGTATGTGTGTCAGTGCTCAAAAATATAGTTTTTCTTGTTGTCCCTACCTAAGCAGAATCTAAACCATGGACACATCTTATTCATTGTTTATTCATTCCCATTATTTCATTGTTCAATTTTATTGATTAGATGATTTATAGACTGCTGTGTCCAACAAATTATATAGGTGAGGTTTTCTTGCAGCAGAAATTAAAAAAATTAGCAGACATTGCTTGTTTAGAAGATTTATTTTCTGACAAACAGTCACAGCTGAAATAATTACCTTACAGATTGCTTGAATTAGAGCAGAATCATGCTAAAATTCACATTTGTCTATTTTTCTACAAACATTATTTATCTTTTGTAATTTGATAAAAACATGGAATGGATTCAAAACAGATATAAACAATAGGATAAAGAATAACACAGACGGGTATAAATGGTAAAGCACCAATAGTTCATAATTCAGAGCTTTTGATTATTTAATTATGATATCAGCATACATTGTGGACCTTTTTGTTGTTTTAAGGGATATCTTCTACATGCATGAGTAAAAACAACAGCGGAAATGCTAACCTACTTCTATAATGCTTACCTATATGAAAAATCACATGCCAAAGTTATCTTGTGACGTTGTTGGTTTGAAGATTGTTCTGTTTTTCAGTTACAGTAGAAGTCCCATTTCTGTAAAAGGGGGGGAGGGGGTACAATTAGGGTATTTTTTTTAATCATGCCTACAAATTTGCATGGATGTATGAATGTTCACTTACAGTAGTCTTGACTTCGGTTCCGGCTGGCATGAGAGGATGAGTCTCCTCTACCACACTGCTGGGGAAATGGCCGATGCGAGCCTCCTGTTGTCCGTAGTAGGAATCTTGTACCTACAAACATTTGAGTCAGTGAGTGCTCGTGATGTCATGACTCCCAATAAGACACTGTAAAAGCTTTTAGCCCCTAATTATTTGTCCTACTTACACTGCCAGCCCAGAAAAGGTTCCCTCTGTCCTTAAGCATTGCATACACATAAATGAGCTGCCCTTGTCTGATGGGTATGAATCTGCAGTCTCCAGGGTAGTAGTCCTGCAGTGCACGGGCAATCAGGATAGGATCTGTGCAGGAATATAAGTGTGATGGAAGAAGAAGAGGATATGAAGGACTTTTGAAGTTAAACATAAATGTATTTTGTCTGTTAATGATCAAATAAGTTAAAGCCCCTGTTAAAATTTGTTGCTGGGTTTAAAAAAGAAGACTGGAATTAATAGTTGTGCCACTTTACGTGCTACTTAGCAAACAAAACCATTATTACAAAGATTTGTATTATTTTGTAGTCATTTGTAATGCCTGAAACAGCTGCTGCAAGGGATAGGTGTCAGGCGAGGTGATTAACAGGAGCCTGTCAAATTAAGCCTCTTTTGAAAAAAGATTCTACAGAAAAGATCCAGTGAGTGAAACATTTAACTGTAAAACATGAACTGGATGAATATTTATTGTCAGAAAAAACTACTCCCACAGGTACAGGACAAGATCAGCAAATACCAACAACAGGGGGCACCAAAGTCTGACAGTTCCTTACATGAGCTTTAAGCTGACAGTTCCTTACATGAGCTCCTTACATGAGCTTGAGCATTACATTTATTAGCACCAAAAAGGAGTTGGTCAGTGTGCTACTTACGACTGCATTCGGAGTCAGCGCAGAGTTTCTTGTCTGAGAGTTTGGGCATCTGTCTTCCAGCCTCAGAGGTTGGCAGCAAAAGCAACACTGAAATAGCAACCCAGAGTGTGCAAGGCATAGCTGTGCTGTTTGTGAATGCACCGTATGATCCACTGGTCTTGAGTAACACTTCCTTAATAACTTGCAGGCTTTATGCTCCCTTTCGTGTGTTTGCTGTTTCTGAGACGTGATGGCAGTCCTCCTTTCTACTCTCCCTACCCCCTACCTCATAAATGAACACACACAGAGCTTCTTTCAAACTGTTCAAGCAGGTAAACAGGATGGGGAATGAGGAGGAGGAGGGCCGGATTAGACAGACCCCCGCTTGTGTCCTGACCTTCTTTCTCCCCATCTCTCACCCTGTGTCACCCCCGCTCAAAGAGCAGCGTTAGAAATTTTCAGCAACACATTCCTCAGAGTTTATCTGTATTTTCTCTACTGTGTTCAGCCACTAGATTTCAGAGCAGCTGCAGACTCAACACTTGTCTCTTTCTCTTCTGTGCTCTGCCTCTCAGTGGATTCGTCCCTCTGTTTGATCTCTTTACCTTTCCAGCCACTGGGGGGCAGGGCCAGCCGCTGTATTTACATACTGTATGTTCCACTACCAAGGAAACCAGCTGAGCTTCTCTTGTGCAAACACTCCCACATACAAACACGCACACACACATACACTCACCAAACAGGAAGACCATACCTGTTGGGTGTGAGTCGGCTAAGAACTATCAGGTAAGACAGACTTAATTTTTACTGCATTAGAAGTCAGGGCACACTTGTGTTATGTTTTAAGCATAATTGATCCATATTATGTGACAGAAGAAAATAGTTTAATAGTTTCCTTTTAGTGTTTTTGATGGTGTGGTTTCATAATAGTAAGAGCCATGAACAGGTGAGATTACATATGGTGATGTAAGAAATGTCATGATAGACCGAGACTACAGAGTAAGAACATTTGTAACTAAAACTTTGTCTACAAAAGGAAAAATGAACATAGATACAATCCTGTAGAGACTGGACAAAGGGATATGTGGCACTTACGGCAAAAAAAGTAGCCAGTTAATTTAAGCTTTTAAAACAAGTGTGCTGGATTACTTGCTCAAATGTGCTTTTTTTTAGAGATGTTTAAAGAACTCTTTCTACTACAGACACATTTAAGACGTGAAGGATTTAGTTTTAGCACAATTCCTTTGGAATTTAGGGAGGGGAGAAGAGCAAAGATAATAGCGTGGCTGGTATTTCGGTCAGAGTAACAAAAGCACCTGTCAGACAAAAGACCTCCTTGAAGGTCTTGTGAGATTATATTTCTAGAAACCTACCAGCCAGCTCACATGCACACATCACCATACCTGTTATTTACTTCATAGTTTCTGTTAGAAATCTGTTTAAAGTGTTTTTTTGTTTTTTTAAATGTATTGTCTTGTCCACAGTGTTGTCGGTGATGAAGTGTAGATGAAGCCAGTATAAAGACCACTTGAGCTGAAGAGCAAGTTTGTTAAGACATACTTTGGATTGTACAATTGGAAAGTAAACCAATCAAACGCCTCCAGACCAACGAAGAAAGAAAAAAGTCATGGCTGCCCACCTTCCTCCTGTGTGAGTTTGGATTACAATAACGACAATAAGGACAAGACATGAAGCTTTCAACCTGAAACAGCCAGCAACTGTCAACAATGTTCACCCCCAGGAAAAGCAGTCTTCCATCCCCCAGCCTGGAGGACTCCTTCTTCCCTCTGTCCTCATCCTCCTCGGTGTCTCTCTCCTTTGCTCTCCCCTCATCCACATCCTCTCCTGGCTGCGGTGACAGCGGAGGGGGGATAGAGACTGATTTGATACTCGCTGCAGAGCTGGGACAGGCTTTGCTGGAAAAGAATGAGGAGTTGGCAGCCTCTTTGGAGCAGAGCGAGAGGGAGTTGGAGGTGAGGATTAAGCTGCTGGAAACAGTTTCAATAAACTTTTCACACTTCTAAAACATACAGCAAGGTGTTAACAAAAGAAGCACACACATATTTTTCCAGAAACAACCAAATAAGCTTTAATAATGTTTGCCCTGCAGGCTTGAAATTTTTCAAAGTTGAAAGACTTGTAAGACAGTAACTCATCATTATCATTAATGATTACGGTCTTTAAACTGCTCAACCTGTCTCTGATACAAAATATATATGAACAGGTTAGGTTGTTTTTTAAATTGACATATAACAGAACAGAAATCACAGGTGTATAAGAAAACATTGATCAAATTCTGAGTTGGACTACTTGAACGAGACAGACCCACAACCTCCTGTGCTCCATAATGGTACTCCTATGTGTTTTAAAATAATGTTCCCATGTAATTTATTTTATTCAGCCAAACAACTCACCACAGTTCGAATGAAGTACGCAACAGAGCTCATTTAAAGAAGAAACACAGAAAGCTGTGCCATCAGTGTCTGATTTATTAAACACTCAGCGTGTAACTGAAAAACACAAATTGAGATGAACTGGCTTCATGACACTGATGTCTAACTTCAGAAGCAACAAAGCAAAGAAACAAAAAGGAACTTGAATGTGATAGATTTTGTCACAACATTTGGTATTTTATGATAGTCAATATTTGCATTGATGTATTGGAATATAACGTCTATCATGTGGTTTGTCAAACATATATATGTATTTTTAATTGAACTCTCCAACAATATTCATCCAAAAGATCACTATGGGTACTAATACAACTGTGGCACTGAGGGAGAGCGGTTTGTCCATTAATTGGAAAGCTGATGATGATAATGCCTTCCATGGCACTACATCAGCATGTACACAAAGGATGAGCGGTTACATTAAGTGTAAGTACTTTGAGTGGTCAGATGACTAGAGGGAGGCTTTATAAGTGCACTCCAAGTACCATCAAGTACCCGAGGTGTAAAACCCTGTCCTATAGATATGTAAAAAAGTAATGTGGAGACGTGTAGAGGCACAGACTCTTGTACACAAAGTAACGAGAATACAGACATTGGATAGTCCATATGTTTCAGAATCTGATTGTTTCATGTTGAAGCCACTTAACTTTGTTTTCTAATGTCCCAGGCTTTACAGCAGGAGAAGCATGTTCTTCAGAGGAAGCTGGAAATGAACCAACTGGAGTCTGGGCAGAGGGAGGCAGAGCTGACAGCAGATTTGGGCGTTTTGAGGGAAGAGCTAGCGCGACATCACAGTCATGGGCGTGACCGGCGGAGGGACGAGAGTGATCAGATGACTCAGTTAGCCAATCACAACCAGCGCCTGGTGGAACAGCTATCTGAGGTATACTTCAAAATACCAGCAGGAAACAGGCAACCCTGTCTTACTGAGCCGATCACTTATTAGAAAGCATCACAATAATGCTACATTGCTGTCAAAAAAGACGCATGTGCATGTGACTATTTGTGTGTGGGAACTGTCTCTCTGTGTGTGTGTGTGTGTGTGTGTGTGTGTGTGTGTGTGTGTGTGTGTGTGTGTGTGTGTGTGTGTGTGTGTGTGTGTGTGTGTGTTAAAAAATGAAGACTAGCAGGTTTTGGGACTCCAACCGTTGTGGTGACTCATTGAACAAAAGAAAAAAGGTCTCACGATTTATAATCTTCCTCCCATCTAGGCGGTGACACTGGAACACACCTTGAGGACTGAGCTCCGTTCCCTCAGAGAAGATATGGACGAATCATCTTTTAGCAGAACTATTAACACAACTCAACTAGACAACGTAAAGGGAGAGGTAAATGCAGTCACCACTTGAATCTATAACTGCACTGTAATAGTCACAAACATACTATATTGTGTGCCACAGGATAGGATACATAAGTGTATACACATGTCATAGATGGATAAGTAGTAAATTACTGTATAAACAAGGTAAAGTTAGGAAGAGCTGTTTTCAAGTCATTTTAGGGGAGTCCCAATCAAGTGGCAACTCCTCGATCCACCTCAGAAGCAATTTGCAGGTCACTTCAAAATCTCAAAAGTCTCCATGTGTCTCCAAGCAAGGTGCTTTCACAGATTAATGAGTTAAAGCTACTGAAAATAATGATCATTGCAATCCTGTGGACAATTGATACTTCTTATCACATGCTGAAGAAGCACTCTTTAACATTAATTTTTTTTAGATTTCTTTTACTGTCAAATTTATCCCACACAGTCAACATTTCTGCAGAAAGTGTAAATAAAGGCAATTCCAGTCTCAATGCTGAATTAGTGACAGTAGTAGCAGGCATTAAAAATAACTACCGGTATATACAAAATAATTGACCTTGACCTCAGTCTTGTTGTTAATTGGTGCATGTCATCCTGCACTCTCTTTCAACACATTTCATGTCTTTCATGGATTTATGTATTTTTTCTTCGTTTACTGAGATGAAATTTGAGACTGAGAATTTGAGTCATACAAAAATTCCCAACAAGTGTTTGTTGAAAAGGAGTCTTTAGAGTTTCACTTAACCTAGGTTGAAATCAAATCTCATGTTTCTTGTGTGTGACTGGAGTACATCTCTTTTACATTTATTGAAATGTTCATCAGCCACCCAACAGCCATAGTAAACATTACTTAATCTAAGCATTGACATGATTTGACTCTTCATTTCATAATTTATCAGGTATTTCATGTTTATTCCTTTTTTTTTTTGGTACAGAACAGAGTTTTGCTGGAGCGGCTGTCTCACATGGAGGCACTACTTAGAGCTTCGCAGGAGGACAGCAATCGATATCGTTCGGAGAGAGAGACACTGCGAGAGAGACTGTCAGACCTACAGACCAAGCTGAGAGAGAAAGAAGCAGAGGTGAGGAGCTCTGACTGACTTCTGTTTAACATACACTGTCGCGGTAAAAGATAAGGCCTAAGGGGGAATGGAGACGCAGGATACATAACTAACAAAAGTCACTAACATGACTAATATGAAGCTCTTGATGTGTGTAGGTGTGTATGTGTGTATTTGTCTTACTGTTTGTGTGTCTATGTAGATAGAGCAGGAGCAGGGGGTGGTGTTTGAGTTACGAACCTTGAATCGCTCTCTACAGCAGAAAGATCTGAACATGGGAGAAGAGAGCATTCTGGACAGTACGCACACACAGCCCTTGTCTCTGCTTAGTGAAATTCAGCAAACACAGGTACACACACACACACAGATACACACACACACACACACACACACACACATACACACCCACACAGAAATGTTTTTACGTTTGACCAACTAATTTTGACCCTGCACTGACATTCTTAGTTGGATTGTTTGAGACTAATACTAACTTTCCTAAACCTATACCCAATGCCTTTGAAGACAATAATCACATCAAAGCACAAATAGGCTAACACATTGTTTCACTTCACTGTTCTTTTCTCTCTGTTGTGTTTATCTCTCCTACCAACCAGGCTAGAGAGGCTCTTCTAGCTCACTCAGATGTCCTTCAAGCAAGAGAGGAAGAGATACAAGCACTCAAAGAGGAGGTCAGTTAATCTATACATAACCCTTTCCACATACAAGCAAAGGTTTGTTTTATTAGATGTATAACTTCATTTGAAGAGGGGTTTGACTTAAAAATGGGAGGAGGTGAAGCCCAACATCAGCTTTCCTGCATTACAAAATGTTATCCCACTATCTGTGTGTGGGCAGAGCTGGTAAATAAACAAGGATTAAAAGTGATTTTAATAATTCAGAGCTCCTGTGATGAACTTCTGGTTTGTGTAGATTACATGTTGGCACCTTCTTTGGACACAGCACTACCTCTTATCTCTCTGCTGACTTTCTCCTGTTCCTGCAAAGTGGGTTTTTAAACAACTGATTTATTTCACAGTCAAATCACAGCTCATTTGCAAACAAAGGCTGTTCCAGCAACAGGTAGTTTATCATTTTGTCTGACACCTGCCCCCTGGTAGTGGTTTCAGACATTCAAAATATACAAATAGTAAAAAAAGAAAAGAAATTGGCCATAAAGAGGCATCGATATTTATCTCAATCTGTTTTGTAATCCGCTTAAAACTCCTCACAGGAACTTTAAGAACCAGTTAATTCTTTTTATTTTCTGTTAAAGCATTTTATTCTTCCAGCATTTCGTAAGAGGATCCTATAGACTCACAAATAAAAAGTATTCTGAGTAATATGAGTAGTATTTATAAAGGGAAAATTAAAAGGTTTTGATGAATATGATATATTTGCCTTTCTATTTCACACCTTGCAGGCGCAGTCTCACCGAGAAGAGCTGGAGTCTTTAAGGGAAGAAATCAAGCCATTTAGAAGCAGTCCTGAGAAGCCAAGTTACAGGTAATGCTACACAACAACTTACTTTTTTGACCATAGCAGTTTTTGATTTGAATCCAGAGCAATGCAAGTTTGACTTATTATCACAATATTGTCCAGTTCTTTGGAGAGTGAAGTGGTCACCATGCGCCAAGAAAAGGAAACACTAACACAGCAACTTCTCAATACCATCAAACACAAGGTGGCGCTGTCTCAAGAACTGGAATCATGGCAGGTTCGTGTTTGTGCAGGGATATAAAAGGCAAAATGATTTGAAAGATGCTGATTTAAGAGAAATGCACTTTAAGAACAGATTTCTTTTTGTCCATCTGACCCTCCCTTCTCGTCACAGGAGGACATGCGGCTGGTGATCAATCAACAGGTGCAGCATCAGGAGGAGGAGAGACAGAGGGAAACAAGGCGAGAGAAAGAAAACACTGGAGGACTCCAAAGAAGCAAATCTTTAAGAGTGAGGGGAGAGGGAGGGAAAGGATTCTTCTCTTCCCTGTTCAGAGACAAATGACAAACAGAAGTGGCAGCAGCTTAGACAGATGGTTACATCCTTTATCTTTGCCACTATTGGAGCACATGCTGCCACGTACGTACACCGTACACATGATTTCACCAGCAACACATACAATGTTCACAGACCTCAGATTTGAATATATATTTGTAAATATTTATGAAATGTATAAGAGCAAGATCGGTTAGTTTTTAGGTCTTTATATTAAAAAGTTAAAGCCAATTATGAGTTTCTAATCTGTTTATTGTCCGTCATACAGTTTCTTAAAGCTGCAGTGTTACATTTTGGTTGGTCACTGACTTAATGATGAGACAGAAGGCAGGAAGAGGCCCTATGTGACTAACATACACTTCCTAAAAGACATATTTAGACCCTAAATAGCAGAAGGCTTTGCAAACTGGTCGATTTTTTGAGAAGAAGAAAATGTGTGGGAATATTTAGGCTATGTGAACATGCTTTATAAACATCCAAAAATGAAAAAAATAACATTTGGAATTGCTGTGTCTAGTGCGTTAAAAGAGCAGTAAACAGACCCAGTCTTTGTGTACATTGGAAAGTAAATTGTGGTTTGCATGATAAACAAGGCAAAAAGAAGCCTTTCTTACTCACTGCTAAACTGCTTGGTGACAGACATATGAAGGCCTCATAAAATGATGTTGATCATATAAACAAATTCTGTATTTGCACATCCAGTAGACAAAAAAGTCTCTGGTGTTTCTGGAGTCTTACGCCATCTTAGCTTTGTTTGTCCAGCAGTTCCTGAGAAAACATATCTCTCTCTTTACTCTGTAGGCCTATGCAGAAACAAAAACAATGAGCTGACAGGTTTTAAAGTATCTTAGTGCCGAGTGATCGTGTAAAGTCACTAGTGACCGCTTTTAATCGGTTTAACCATAGCTGATAAAAATATTGATAATTACACATGAAATGCAAGGTGCTTAACCTATAGAACTTTAATGTATCACAAATAATATCTATTGAGAAAAACAAACCAATCAAAAGTGTTACAAATAACATCTTTATTAATAAATTATTCCAAAAAGACAGCTCCACTTCTCTTTGCTTATATTACGTAATTTATAAATAATAGATTTTTAACATTTCTCTGTTACACGGGGCTGAAGAAGCCCAGTAGCCTTGTGAGTAGTGCAGGTTGCATAAAGGTCTCTGTTTCCACATGCCTTCATGTCGGCATATTTTCACACAGTGCAGTCCTGACTCAGCAGTCAGTGCACAGCCCCTCCGACTTCCCTCAGCTGGACACTGTGGAGCAGGCAGCCTCTTTCTGTTTGAGTCAACAGGCTTATTGGTTCATGTCTGTAACTTCACACACTGTTATACGCTGGAAAATAAAGATGCATACACACAATCCAACACACAACCAATTATAGGTTCATACTTGTGTTGTAGCATGTTTTTATCCAACTTACATTTCTGCAAACCATTTTGTTCATGTACAAATCTGGCTTGAGATGAGTGAGCATTTAATTTTTTTTACCCTGTTAGTATCACACGGTAATGCTGAGGGAAATGTAATAAATAACATAAAGAAGTAAGCGCATGTATTGAGGGGAAAAAGTGAATTTGTTCATTTGGATAGCAAAGATGATGCATCAGTTTTACAGACAATGGTCAGCAGAAAGGTAAGTTCAGGCTTACAAGAGTTATAATAAATGGGGTAAAACATGAAAAACAAGACTATCTGTTGGTATATTCTATATACATTACATTTCTGTATGACTACCTACAGTATAAAACTTATTTATTTCCAGTTTGAAGTGCAGTCTTCCTTTTATCCTATATATTTCCATTGACCAGAAGGTCAGAAGGTTTCGGTCCCTTTGAAACCAGAATGGACAGAAAACAAAAGTCTTTATGTATCCATGTCCAAATCAAACCTCTTGTCATCCCAGCAGAAAACATTGCCTCACTTCTGAGAGGTAGGTTGCAAGATGACACGCATCGGTGTAAGGAAACGTTTTGGGCTTCATCACCCAAACAGTCCACGATCCTCAGGTCATGGCAGGAAGTGTTTTTAGTGACTGATAAACCTTGGTATATCAGGTCATTATGAAACCTCTGAAACAGAGCTGTGGATGGATGTCCTGATGGCAGGCTGTAATTCCAGCTGGGATTAAGAGAGGGATTATCCGACATTGACACCTAAACCCACCTGAAGTTTGTCACCTCTGTGATTTACAAAAGCACCCATGATCAGGGTGGCAGGAAGTGGGGTGAGGCGCTTCTCCAGCACGCCTCCTATTATGCAACGACTGTTTATCATACCTGGATACACACAAAAAAAAAATCCTTATTCATTATAGTCTTACTTCATATTGTTCTTCTTTATTGACAATGAAAGTGTAATGAAAGTTGTAGAAAGAAATTCACCTCGAAAGACCATGTTAGCCTCTGGGAGTTCCATCTGGTATCCGAATGAGGTTGTGGTCTCCTGCGTCCTGGTGCTGGCCTCAAACTCAACCCCAACTTGGATCTGGAGAACACAAACACACACTCACACAATTTCATTAACTGAATACAAAGTCCTCACCCTGTTGTGCAAAAGTGAAGCTAAAATAGTTGACTGTGCCGCAGCTGTTTACGTTCAGCTCCTTCCACCAACCAAAACACAAATTTAGTTCAGTGAATCTCATGTTAGTGATCATTCCTAAGATGATGCTAATGATGCTAATCCTAAGAACAGCAGGACTGCATTTGAGCTGTCAGTCATGGCATTTTAACATGTTCATAGCATTAAAAAACAAATAAAATTTAAACTTCTAAGAAAAAAAACTTGTACATGAATCAGCATGATAACAACTAACTATAAACATGATATATGAAATATTTATTTGATGTGTATTTTGATTCTATAGTTTGATCTCACATGAAGGAGGTAGACTTCCTGATCTATACTGCAGCCAGTCAGCAGGTGGAATCTCCAAATGTTTTGATTCCTGTTTGGCACGCTGTAATGTCATCTCTCTTTTATACAGTCTATGGTTTAAACAGAAAGGTTGTATTTGCTTTACCTGTTTGTTGGCTCTATGATAGTAGCTAGCATGAGCTCCTCCTTTCCCAGCATTCAGTGTCGCCACCCAGTTTGGTCCTGCATAAGGGAGACGGAAAATGAGGTGACACTCTGCTGATAAATCTCACATAACAGATCAGAAAAGATACCGAATTCATTATATAAGATTTTTAAAGCAGATTTTTTCACTTGAGTATTGTCCAGCCAAAGTAAGAATTCCTCCCTCCTCCGCTCGGCCCCGATGATAGACCAGCTCCCCTCCTAACACCAGCCCAGAAGACACACTCTGAAGGAAGTGTGCCACAAGGATAACTGTCCAAGACAAACGTAGAAAATACTCAAAAGATTAGACCAACACAAAAAAGTCAGAATTATGTATTTCCAGCTAAATCCCAGATGTCCAAAATTAAATAAAATGTTCAGAAAAACAAACAAAAAAAACCCATTTGACTAGTAACTACAGAACTGTTTCTTATACCAGGGAACAATTTCAGCATGCCAATATGTTGAGCATAGTATCAGTAACTACTAAGAAAAGTTGAAAGAGGCTCTTATAAATCTTTCCCCACCTGACTCTCGGAGGATGTCTGGGTTAGCTACTGTCACAGCAGCTGTGAAGTCGTTCCCTCTGTACTCAGTTTCAAACTGCCACGTCACAAACTGGGACTGCTGGGTCTAAAAAAAAAAATATATATATATATATATATCAATAATTCTAACATTAAGTTGCGCAGCAGCAGATATCATTCATTATGTGCAGAGTTAATGATCAACACAGAGAGAAGGAGATTAGAAATTCACCTGGAACACTGATCTGGCTCGCACACGCTCGGTGAGATGCAGCAGAGCATGAGCGTTCAGACTTCCTGAAGAGTCCATCTCACCGATCAGTGCTGGGGCATCCTAAAATGTAGGATCAAGAGGAAACCTGTCAACTCAATATGAAGCAGTATTATCTGTTTTCAATCACTGTACTCAGCTAGGTACATTAATGATAAAAAAAAAAAAAAAAAAGAAGAAAGAAATTATTTATTTATGTAAAGACTTGTGCTTCACCTTGTCCTTGCTGTAGTCATCAGACTGCAGGTGCTCCACGTGGAATCGATAGTATGAAGGACTAACAGCACTAAGGTGGAGAGCATGACTGACCTGAGAGCAAACAAACAAATTATTATTATCATATTAAAAAATACATTAGGATACGTATCAAGGTAAGAGAGTCACCTTAAAGAAGCTGCTCAGAGTTTTATTGAGGATCATCTTGACTCCCTCAATCTGTTGGGGAAACACGTCTGAAAAGATGGGGAGAAAGAGTAGAATCAAAATACTGATTATACATTTCATGCATTAATATTCATTATAACCAACTTATTATTCCTATTATAAAAGCAGTTCAACTTTATGTCGGATGTATACATTATCAGAGAACCATACAGGTACAATAAAGTTATTGTAGCCAATATAGCCTCAAGAACAACAGCTGCAGCCTTCATACAGGAAGTGTTGTATATCCCACAATCAAAATGTGCAACTGTCTTAATACTTCTCTCGACAGAGATACCTTTGCAACCCCGGTGGAGAGAGTGGAAGCTGCCTGGGTTGGGCAGGCGGCCATCTCTCCTCTCCCAGCGTGGGGGACTGTCCCAGTGAGCAGGATGTGCGTTCCAGTGAGAGGGAGGGGGGTCCGGGGAAAAAGGCCAGTTCTGATGGCCTGGACCAGAAGACAATGCCAAAACGCTGCCCATGTGGGCCCAACACTTCCTAGAAAAGACACAAAAGAGAAATGCATTTGTTATGATGTGAAGACCCTTTTCTTTATCTCACCTGCAGCCGCTACAAGCATCATTTTTAAGACAGACTCTGTGTTGTATTAATAAAACCAGAGGCACAAGATAAGAGCTGCTGTGACACACAAATAAAACACACTCACAGCTTGAGTTACAGAAGAGGTTAAGAATTTACATTTGCAAACACATTTATAGACATGAGTACGTTATATTTATATCAATGGCTTTTGAAAACATTGCATTGGATTTGATTTGCAAGCATGATCACGATCATGCAAAACCCTGTCTGTTGTTTTTATCTGCAGGTGCAGCCAATCCGTTAGCTAGCATGACCTTAGCATAAGCAGTAAGAGACTGAACTGTGGGTTTTTTGTTCTACCTTCTTCCCTTGTTGTGGATGGGCTTTAAAATGTCGAGAGGAGCTGAGAATCGCACATCCCAAGCACTGTCAGGTTATTTATTTTAGAGGTAAACACTAATATGCGAAGGTAGGTGATGCTGGGATGGACTGATGCTGCAAATAGCTCCCTCCTCCAAACCAGATGCAATGCGCTACCGTGCAAATGCATCCGTGTAGAAACATGATCAAATTTTTAATAAAAATGTACGGTTCAAGCTTGTACTCGGATGGGTTTGACAACTGAGTGATAATTTGTTCGAAATAACAACTCCAGCAGTGCAGCTTTGAGTATATTATGTGTGTGCGGTGGGTCTGATGAATGCTCTGGTTACCAGTGGTCAAGAAGTTTTGTTTCTAGTCGGACTACTGTATGTGCAACACCGCATTCAACTCAAGCTGCTGCAGGCTGCCACAGGTATCATTTGGATTTGAGGTACTGCTGCGCTGAGGAGAAGGTCAACTGTTTTTTTTTCTTCTTCTACAGTTCAGTCAAGCTCATCTTTTGTTCATTTCACTGAGCTTGTTTTACACACAGTTTATCAGCGTTACTGGCTAAAATATTACGATTTACTACCCTCATTTTAGACCGCCATGAGAAGGGCAGAAGGTGGCTGGTTCTGTCGCATGTAGGAGCAGATTTTAAGGGATTTAATCTTAATCAGGGAATTAAGGAATTTTGTTTCCCCCCCGTTGCCAACATGAGTCCTTCACGGTCTGTGCTATTGGTGGGAGAAGGGAACTTCTCCTTTTCTGCCTCTGTGAGCCAGTTGTACAGGGAAACAGAAAGCGTGACAGCCACTTGCCTGCAGAGTCAGGAGGAGGCGCTGCGGCACCAAGGTGCTGCCACTAACATTCAGGTGATCGAGGACTCAGGTACGTGCTTCTGAATACTTCTATATCCACCCTGTTTGTTTTACTCTACACGTTGTCATAGCTTTTTTTCATGACTTGTCTTGTTTTTCAGGAGGAACCGTGCTTTTCGAAGTAGACTGCACAAAGCTGGGGGAGTGCGCCTCTCTCCGGGGACGATTGTTTGACCGAGTTGTTTTTAACTTCCCTCACTGTGGGAGGAAGAGTGGGGTCAAAAAGAACAGAGAACTTATCAAAAACTTCTTCCTCAGGTATAAGTGCATCATACCATCAAATGTCTTTATTTACAACATTTTCTGTTGTCAAAAAGCTCTCTACAGCAGTCCTTGTAATAGAAGAGAATTACTTTATTGATCCCAAACTGGGAAATTGTGGCGTTACAGCAGCAGGTTGTCCAAACACACAATATTAGTAAAAAAAAAAAAAAACACAATATTAGCAAATCTAAACATAATATAATATTAAATTCAAAGTAAATAAGTACTAAAAAATATCAGAACTAAGAATGTGAATATATACAACCAGGATTTAACTAAGCATTGCTAGTCTTAAATAGGAAGATTAAATGTAAATGTGCAAAAACAGTTGTAAATGGACAGTATTGACATAAGTTAAAGTGCATGAGTGTAGACATATTATCAGCAGAAACTATACAATATAACAGCGAGTAGACAGACAAATGAAGTGAACATGAGTGCAGGGATAATTTGTAAATTTAACATGTGCAGAACAGATTACAGTTCTGGTGTGTATTGAATGATACAATTATTTGTTAAAGTTCACATTTAGTTTGACCAAATAAGCATCAACCATCGAAAAAGCCTTTCAGGTCGTCTCTAATTTTGCAAGTAGTAAATAAAAACACTTGTCATTGTTTTACACATCACTAAATCCCTTCACACATTTAGGACTCTTCATGTTTTGAACGTTTGTTTCAAATTCGTGTATGTACATTGAGAATCAGGCTTGTTTGTTTTAGATGGTTATATTTTTATTCAATGTCTCTAAGGGCTGCTTTTGTGTATACATAGTTTAACATATATGAACTACTTCAGTTGAATGCAAACAATTCTTTGGAGAACAACATGTTTTGTTTCTCAAGTAAAGTACTTTTGAAAAAAAAAAGGTTCCTCTTTTAACCCAAAAACTCTTATGATTATTCTATGTAAATAAAAATGGGTAAAATATAGTGGTATTTCTGGACATACAAATATAGAAAAACAGGAAGTTAAAAGTGAAGAAGCCTTGCAGATGAGATGGCCGACACCATACCCGACTATAAACAAGTCAGTCACTTGTGACTAGATACAGTATAAAGTGTGCAAGATGAATTATGTATTTTAAGTATGCATGCTAATAACTTTTTGTGTTGTTGAATTCCTGTGCTTCCAGTTGTGTTCAGGTCTTAGCTGAAGACGGGGAGATTCATGTTTCCTTGTGTAACGGGCAGGGGGGGACACCAGCAGACCACCCGAAGCGGGAGTGGCACAACAGCTGGCAGGTGGCTGCCATGGCAGCAGAGGCACGGCTGATCCTTAACGACGTCCGTCCTTTTGAGAGTGGGAACTACCAGAGCTACAAGTGCACTGGATACAGGTAAGCAGTGAAGGTGAGTGCTGCAGTATACAAATAGAAGAAAAAAAAGTGTCCTCTGTATGTATTTGCATGTTGAAGGTGTTTATTGACGTTGTTGCTGTTGTACAGGAGCCAGGATAAGGGCTTTCATGTGGAGAAAGGTTTAGTCCATGTGTTCACTCGCAGCCTCCCCTACACCTCTGCTCAGATATTTACAGTGGAGGAGGTTGTTGAAGGGGAGAAAGTCCAGTACAACATACCGGCTGAGTTCAGTGATCACATCTTCAGGTACAGCAACACAGAAACTCTCATGGTGTCTTAGCAATAAGCTATCAAAGCAATGAAAAAGTTACAAAACCTTCTGCTCAATGTCTCTTCTTTTTTTTTTTTATCAGGGGATTTCTCTGCTCAGGTTCTGTCCACCCGGTCAAGTTGGTGCAAGATTATATTCTCAAAGGCCTCACAGAGAAGTGGTCAGTCTCCATGACAACAGAGATAATTCCCTTCCTCCTCATGGCCACACAGCTGCAGGCGAGTTGCTGTGACATTGACAGTACCCACTGCTACTGGATCAACCTTGTTCAGAAGGACCTCAACGCGAGTGCTGAAATCTCCACAGACAAAGAAAGAGATTTGGTCTTGCACAGTCAGGGACAGATAGACACGCAGGATGTTTCTTCACCAACGCTTGTTACCTCGAATGAAGTGAACAAGGTGAGGAGCAAAGGAGCTGAGAGCTTAAGGTCGGCATGCTCTCTTGATGTCGATCCTGATGAGGAGAATGGACTTTTTCTTCTGCGCCCATCCCTGCTGCCTCAGATGGAAGAGCTTCTAACTAAAAAAGAAGAGTGGATTCAAAATGTGGGGAGTGGTGTTGAGAATGAAGGAAGTTATAAAAGCGTTGAAGGACATGAGAAAGAGGAGCCCTCTGGGGACAATAATGGTGTCACCACCTTTTTATATGGCGTTAGTGGATTGGTGTTCAAGAACATGCACGTTAACCTCTGGGGTCTGCCTGCCTTTCATGAGCTTCTCATTACAGGCACTTTCCCCTCAGAGGTTGAGCCAATGAGATTCATTGGACAAAGGCTGGAAACGCTGCTCGCTCCTTATGGGGTGTCTCTCATTGAAGAAAAGGGAGGTCTGCGTCTGACAGCAGCACCAATGGGTTTGTTAGGAAGGGTGTCTGAAAGTAATGCAAGGCTCAACATAAGCCATATCAACATCACTCTGTCCTTAAATTTGGATCTCCTAGCTGTGCTCCTCTTCTCACTTCCTGATTGGCGGATCCTATGGTCACATGATCCTCGCTTTTTAAAACAGTTTTCGCTCCGCCCTTCACCAGGAGAACCCTTTCAGCCATTCTCCCTGTTCCCTGAACACTTCACCTTTGACATCAGCTTCTGGACAGCGCCCACTTGGGAGGAAAGGAAGTTTCACGCCGTGGTCCGAGAGGCCAGTCGAGGGACTGTGGAGCAGGTTAAACTTATCGACACATTCTCACATCCTGACCTGAGTCAGACCAGTTACTGCTACAGACTCATCTACCGCTCACACACACATGCTCTGTCGCACACACAAGCACTCCAGTTTCATCAGACGCTGGAATCCTTACTCTCCTCTCAGTTGCAAGTCACAATCAGGTAGCCACATTTAAATCTCAAGGAGAAACAGAGCTTGAGTCCTTGTATGTTTGTTACAGCAACAAAAGGTGTGAAGTGAATAATCTGTAAAACTATATGTGAAGAGCTTTACAGTAGTTGAGGCATTGTTTTCTGCTCATGGATTTGAAATGTATAAAATAAACCAGTAATTTAAGATAACAAGTGTGTGGTTATATTGGGAATCATTTGTAATATTACATATAATATTTTCTGTCTCTCTCAAGCTGTCAGAATTAATACATGCAATAAAGCCATATTTATACCTATAATATTTACACACACACACACACATAAAAATGTTATATAAAAAGAAGTAATGGTGTTATAAAAAGGCCATAGTGCGTCTCTAAATTAGAGCCCAACCAATAATCGGCCAGCTGGTAATATCGGCCTAACATTGGGTTAGGGTTACCCTACTCGATTTGTTTTCTCCCCAATATCGATATCAGCCCTAAAAATGTCATATTAGTCGCGCCCTAATCTAAATATCATTGAATTTCATGACATTAATTTTACTTGAGAACAGACTTCTTGGGAGACTCTTTTGCAAGTACAATAAACCACAGCAAGACATTTTGTTTGATTGGTATTTGCATGAAATATTCCCTTACAGGTACAAACTACAGAAAACGACCAGGAGGTTAAGTCAGGTTACTGAGGGGACAACTAACAGGCAGCTCGGTTAATTTAGGCATGCTACCCCCAGTGGTTAATTCGTTTAATTCAATGCTATTTTTGAACATTTTTTATATTTTTTATTTACTCATGGCATACTATGGAAGCCCATTTCTGCCAGTTAAAAAAATTAAAATTAAAATAATAAAGTCATGAGATATAAAGTCAAAATTATGAGATAAAAATTCGAAATTATGAGATAAATAGTCAAAATTATGAGATATAAAGTCATAATAATGAGATAAAAGGTCAAAATTATAAGATAAAAGGTCAAAATTATGAGATAAAAAGTCAAAATTATGAGATATAAAGCCATATTAATGAGATAAAAAGTCAAAATTATGAGATATAAAGCCATAATAATGAGATAAAAAGTTGAAATGAGATAAAAAGTCAAAATTATGAGATATAAAGTCAAAATTATGAGATATAAAGTCATATTAATGAGATAAAAAGTCAAAATTATAAGATAAAAAGTCAAAATCAAAATTATGAGATAATGAAATTATGAGACTTTATTATTTTCATTTATTATTATTTTTTACTGGCGGAAATGGGCTTCCATAGCATTCAGTGTCTTTTTCTGTTATGACATTTCTCCTTCACAATATTTAATAGTGATTGAAAGCAAATAAGAACCTACTAAAAAGGGAGGTCGTTTGAGGCACGACTACCTGCCACTCGGTGACCACGCCCCCTTTTTTTGACACTTCCGCATTGCCTTCATTTCTCCACGCTGTAGGTTTGCTCGGAGTTCGGCGATAATGAACGAAGTCCGACTCGGGAAGCATCGTCGGAAAAAAAAAAAAAAAAAAACATGGCGGCCAAGGCGCTCCGGCAGCGAACCAGACGAGGCAGCAGGCAAGATGTAAACAACGTGAGCGTCCCCAACGACGCCCGGCCATCGAAAGAGGAGAAAGCCGGCGATGATAGTAAAACTACAGAGAGTCGACAAGAGTGAGTACGAGGGGGGAGGGGAGGGGAGGGGGAGAAGAGAGGCAGCTGTGAGGTCCATCCCCGGGCTGAAGCTAACAAGCTACACGCTACTCAGAATCCATAATGAAGTTTTGACCATAACCACACGATAACAGCGGATGATAACGTGCAATTATCAAGCAACGTGGCTGTGTGTTTACTGTACTTTGTTGACTTATGTTTCTGCTCTAGTAACTTACTCGTTGCATGCAGAGTAAAGTAACACAGTGTGTAGTCACCTGCTTCATTCATTCTCCTCAGCTGAGCCTCTGCCAGATTTATGATGCATGAAAAACCAAAGTGTGTTAGTCACCACATGCTCAGTTCAGACGTACAGGCGTGTTTTGTTGTACAGGGGTTGTTATTGTTGATTTCTTGCTATAGGTTGTAAATCATGAACACACTTGAGACCGTCTTAAAGGTGACGTGTCATAACAATACTAAAGGTAACATAAGGATGAATGCTAAGCTTGCAGCTGAGCCTCTAATCTGACTAATCCTGATGATGGGTGTGAGCAGGAGGAAACACTGCCAGAGACCCATCACTGTAACTAAAAAGACTAATGAAGTGGTGATCAGAAACTGTCTGAGTGAACACACAGCTGTCCTCACCTGAGAGGTTGCTTTTTTTTAAATGGGGTTATTGTTATTGTGATTACTCCTGAAATGTTATTTATAGCAGTTCAATCACTGTGACACTACTAGAAACTAAAAGTTACATTTGAGTGCATTCTGGATTCAATAATTAAAAAATAAATTTAGTTTTTTAAGTAAGACAAGGACGGGTGCTTTGATGTATATTTGTAAATTCCTATATAATTGTCGCAGGATTTAAACCTTCGAACCATCCCTAAAGGCCGTACTGGATTAGGAAAAAGGGCGTTCAAGTATGCTGCTCCCTCTTCTTGGAATGTGATCTGTAGGCAGAAATATCTGACTGTAGATGTTTTTAGATAACTTGTTTTGCCCCTTTTTGATCGCTTTGTTGCTGATGACTTCTGACAGATTCTGATGAATCGTTCTTTTTGTGATTCCTGTTTATGTTCATTGTTGTTAAGTGTTTTATGTCGGAAACCCTGTAATTGTGCTGCTGCCTGTCTCGGCCAGGACGCTCTTGTAAAAGAGATTTTTAATCTCAATGAGACTTTTTCCTGGTTAAATAAAGGTTAAATATTTTTTTTTTTTTAAAGTAGGTTAAGAAAAGATTATAATAGTTGTAACAATGACGGTTGCATTGGCTCACAGTTTGACAAAACAAAGCCAATTGAAGCAATATATATAAATATTACTTGTATAACTCTAAAAAGGGCAAACGTGGGAGCTAAATACAAACTGCTTGTTAGAGAACTGAAAATGTGACAGTGGTGGGGCGAGAAAAATTATGCAACTATATTGTACAATTAGTATCTTTCAAAGTAAGTAGTCCTGGTTTGAGCTCAGTTGTTTTTGAATATATTTTTATACTCTTAAAGTACATCACTGCATTTTTTCCCCCTCTTTTGCATTTCTTTGCTGCACCGGTTTCTTATAATAATGAAGATATTTTTGAGAAGTGTATGGCAATTGCTCCTCTGTGTCATTTTTTAAAAAATGTTTTATTTTTTTGAAGGTCGGTAAGTCGTGGAGGGCAGGTGTGGGCTCCAGAAGGTTCGACAGCGTTTAAGTGCCTGCTCTCTGCACGTTTCTGCGCAGCTTTGCTCAGCAACATCTCAGACTGCGACGAGACCTTCAACTACTGGGAGCCTGTGAGTTTTAATCACCCCTCGGAAGAGATCCTAAAGAACAGTGTCCCTTGTTATTTTTGTCAGGAATTAATGTGGCGCGTTGTCTCGACAGATGCACTACCTGCTCTATGGCACAGGAATGCAAACATGGGAGTATTCTCCATTGTACGCCATCAGGTCGTATGCCTACCTTTGGCTACATGCTCTTCCTGCTTGTGTGCATGCCCATGTTCTCCAGACAAATAAGGTAGGTATTCCAAACATGCTGTCTTTTTTATTGTATATTGTTTTCTTGATATTTTACCTCAGCTGACCTACAGCACAATCAGCAGCTTGTTTCACTCATTAACTCATCAGTCATTTTTAAAGGAAGGTTTTTCTCTTAATCTGAACAACAACCATCTCCTGCTGAACTACGTAACAAGAGGTGTGTATATCATAATAGTGTTATAATCACAAAAAGTTTTGGCGTTTGTGTTGCAGGTGTTGGTGTTCTACTTTGTACGATGTGTCTTGGCATTCTCCTGCTGTGTCTGTGAACTCTATTTCTACAAGTGAGTTTGCACTCCTCTAAATTGCATACTAAAGGCTTAAACTTACATATTTGTGATGTAGATTTCTTATACATATTGACTGTATACATGTTGGTGTGGCACAGGGCAGTTTGTAAGAAGTTTGGTTTACATGTGGGTCGTCTCATGTTGGCATTCCTCGTCCTGAGCACGGGAATGTTCTGCTCGTCTGCAGGTTGGTCAGATTTAAACACTGAAAATATTTGTTCCAAACTTTATTTATGACTAAATTAGATATATTTTGGTTTCTTATTGAGCTTAGTTTCTTGCCTCTTAGTTGCAAAATCTGACCACTTAACAAATATTGCTGTTTTTATTTGGCAGTATCATATAAGTATTTATAATATATCTGTTATACTTTCTCTTTCCCCTTAGCATTCTTGCCCTCCTCTTTCTGTATGTACACCACGCTGGTTGCCATGACAGGATGGTTTCAGGACTCGACACCTTTAGCCATCATAGGTGTGGCTGCCGGGGTCATTGTTGGATGGCCGTTCTCTGCTCTGATTGGGTAAGATTTTAAGTAGCCCATATTTAAAATACACTTTTTAAAGACAGACGTGTCGTAGTGTATTACTATTTTCAATAACGCTTACTTTTATTTCCTCTGCAGGGTTCCAATTGCTTTCGATCTGCTGGTGTTAAAGAGGCAGTGGAAAAGCTTTATCATCTGGTCAGCTCTTGCTTTGCTTCTGTTTCTGGTGAGAATATTTATTCAAAAAAGGCATGGGCATTTTCATATTACAGGACAAAGGTGCATGTAGATGAAACTGTTTACAGTGACACCACTGCAGTGTGTGTGCAAACAGAATGGAGGGTTAATCATTATTGTATTGACACAGCCTGATATCACATTCCCTCTAGTTTTTCATTAGTCACAACAAATAAAATGGCAATTATAACATCGACTGTGTCATGGTACATACCCACACTAAACATTATTTAACTTAATAAATTAAATATTAAAATGTTCATATAGCTAGAGATGATGGAAATTTGACCCGTTTATATGTTTCCCAGGTTCCCCTGGTGGCAGTGGACTCTTTCTTTTATGGAAAACTGGTCATTGCTCCACTCAATATTCTTCTTTATAATGTCTTCACACCACATGGACCTGATTTGTACGGTAAGAGCACACATCAAATGTGTCTTTTTATATTATATCGGAAAGGATCATTCATGCACACAGACCTCTGACGTCATGTTGTCCGTTCACTTTCACTTTTTTATAGAATGAATACTTACAGATATTTCAATCTTTAAAGACACACCATAATTATACACAACACAAATATTTTTTCTACTGATTCGTCTTTCTTAGATGAAGTACAATGCATTTTATTATTCAGGATCTTTTTTTTTTTTCATATAGAGGTTTAAAGACCAATAGAACAAAATACAGTAGAGAGGTATGTAGGTAGGTAGAGAGATAGATACTTTATTGATCTTGAGGGTAATTCAAAGTATCCAGTAGCAGGTTACAAGACGTACATGAAATGAAACATTTGTTACAAATTAAACCGCAAAACCGACGCCCCCCCCCCATACATATATATATTAACCCAAAAAAAGATTTGAAGAATACCCCTAGATGAATCAAACTTAAACTGTGCAATTAAAAATAGATTTATACAAGAAATGTACATAACCCGTGCAGGGATAAAAATATATGTGTAATTTAAAGCAAGAACCTATTTAATGCAAGAACCTAGAACCTAGCAAGAACCTAGATTTTAGACACAAATATGACCTGTTCGTGCACTGAGTCTGTCAGACTCTAGAGGGCATACCATCACCATCCACACAGTATGTGAAGCACCTCAGGGCTTGAATGTTCACCATCTTTATTTGAAGCTTGAAGCCCTCTGTGTTTTTCACCCTTTATTTAACTCTTGAAATCATTTTGAACTGAAGATGTTTTATAGTGATTTTCTGTGCACAAGCTCTAATATTTTGCATGTTTTGTCTCACTTTATTTTTAGGTACAGAGCCGTGGCATTTCTACTTTTTTAACGGGCTCCTGAACTTCAACCTGGTGTTTGCTCTGGCACTGTTTTCTCTCCCACTCACTGCTCTCATGGAGACACTGTTACACAGGTTCAATGGTAAGTGCTGTTTGGTTTCAGAAAAATACAGCCCAGAATGTAATCACACACTTGATAAGAGAGCTTATTTTGCTGTGATGTTCATTTTCAAAGCAGTTCCATTTGTGATTTCATGTTCTTTTTTTACTCATTTTTTCTGCAGTGCAGAACCTGGGCCGTCCATACTGGCTAACTCTGTCTCCTATGTATATCTGGATGTTGGTTTTCTTCACCAGACCCCATAAAGAGGAGCGTTTTTTATTTCCCATCTACCCTTTAATCTGCCTTTGTGGAGCAGTAGCCCTCTCATCACTGCAGGTTTGTTTTGTCATTGTTAAACATGGGCAGTAGTCAATTGGTTGAATTTGTCATTTAATTTTTTACCCCACAATTATTTAATTTCTTACAGAAATGCTACCACTTCCTGTTCCAGCGGTACCGTCTGGAGCACTACACTGTCTCTTCCAATTGGTTGGCTCTAAGTGCAGTTGTTGTCTTCTCAGTGCTGTCACTGTCTCGCTCAGTCGCCCTCTTCAGAGGTCTGTGCAAATGCATTCAGTGTTTTCTGAAAAATTAGTGTCAGGCAATAAGACAACAGTTCAAGATGGATGAAATGAAACCTTTTCTTTGTCTACAGGCTACCACGCCCCTTTGGACCTGTACCCAGAGTTCCACCGCATTGCAAAGGACCCAACTCTTCATGCAGTCCCTCCCGGGAGACCTGTTAATGTGTGTGTGGGCAAAGAGTGGTACCGCTTCCCAAGCAGCTTTCTTTTACCGCACAAGTCAGTGTCCAGGATGCCGATACAATGTCTAATGATTGGTGTAACGTGTATTCATAGATATACTACAGTTGTGTCACTGGCTAATAGTTTTTGCTCCTCTTCTTCAGCTGGCAGCTACACTTCATTCAGTCTGAGTTTAAAGGGCAGCTGCCTCAGCCGTATGCCTCTGGACCTCTGGCCACACAGATCATCCCGGCTAATATGAATGACCAGAACCTGGAGGAGCCAACCAGATATGTGAGTCCCTCAAACATGTACACTTTTGTTGACATGTGGAAACTGTATTTAATTAAAATACAATTTTAATTGTGAAATTTCAACCATGGGTAGTTGGATTTACGGCAGTGCCACTACTTAGTAGACCTGGACATAGAAGAAGAATCACCACTTGAGCCAAATTATTCAGCCAACAAAGAGGAGTGGAATGTCATCGCCTTTAAGCCTTTTATTCAAGCATCAAGGTATTTTTCTCAAACTCATTATTAATACAGAAAATATATATTTTTAAATGATTGCATCAGATCTTGGAAAATATTCATTAAAACATGAATGCATGTGGTAGAACAATAGTTATACCAGAAAAGTATGGAATTAAAAAATAAAATGAATAACTGAAGGAATTGAAAGGATAAAAAGAATAACATTTTCACTTTCTTGTGAACCCTTTTTCTCTCTCAGATCATCTCGTCTCCTCAGAGCATTCTACATCCCATTTTTGTCAGACCATCACACCACCTACAGGCGCTACGTCATCTTGAAACCACGGCGGCAAAAGCAGCCTCGTAAAAGGACCCATGGCTGACCTTCGAACCTCATAGCGGCCCAACGTACAACAGAAATCGGTCGCTTCCCCTCAAAGCAGCTGGTATTTGCGTAAGTGTGTGTTCGTGTGTGTGTGTGATTGTTGGACATGCGTACATGCATGTGTTTTAAAGTATGATGAAACACTGCAAGATATCAGACCCTTTAAGGACTTTACGTCTGCTCCAGGACTTGTGTGTGTGTGTGTGTGAGGGAAGTGAAAACTCTTAGTATGTAGATTTTCTTGTCAGGTATCAGCTGGACCTGTTTGTACATTTTGTGTGTGTGTGCTTGTGTGTTAGTGTAAATGAATGTCTTCGTATGAACACTACAAGATTTTAAATGCATATATCCTAGGACAGGCCATTACAGATAAATGTGAGTGTTTTCTTTTCATATTTAACTTGAAGACATGGCCGGAATTGAAAAAAAAAAACAAACAAACCTGAAATGAATCTCAAAAATCTTGTAGTGTTGCCTGCACTTGAACAGTATTTTATTGTGTGCGCTGTTGGCTGTGAGTGATGGAAATGAATGACAGTAAGGTTGTGTTATTAATTTACCTTGGAATGTGAATAAAAAAAACATGATTTAATGCTGTCATAGTTGTACTTTTCTATTGGGATGGTACAATTCCTGCAGTCACAGACAGAGTCAATCTCATTTTAATCTCACTTTATTTCAAGATTTCTTTATGTGACAAACATACAAACAACTCTCACTTACAGGAGAGAGTTCAAGGCATTATACATCCAGAAATCAATAATAATGCTTTATTTTATCATTCTCCTCGATAACATGCTCTTGCTGTGGCCGGGCTGCAGACACTCCAGCTGAATTCACCTTTCCACTCGTAAGCATCAATTTAGGACATCTTTGAATCACCCGAATGCAAACAGGACACAATTGATAAATAGTAAACATGTACAGTATATCAATAAAATAACATTCAAATACTTGACATCTTGCAGTTTAAGGCCATATCAAACACCCCTCCCCCCACCCGCACCCCGCTCACTCAAGCAATGTTAGTTCGAGTTCATCTGATAGAGGTAGCCTGTTATATCAGGTCAAATTGTGTGATTTATAAAGGATTTTGGGTACAGCAAATAAAATGGTGTAAGATCGTTATGGTTATGCTATCAAGCAATGACGGAAGGCCATGGACGTGCAAACATGCTTCTGCTTAACCAACAATGCAACTAAAAAGTTTGAAATTCAGTCTGATGTTTCGGTGTGTTGTGCTTTTAACAGCCAAATTAACCTCAAGCTGAGGTATGTCGAAAACATATTTTAAACTGCCCAACTCCACATTGGTCTCATCATCATACTTGTCTTCCATCTCCAAACGATCCAGACGTAAATGATATTATCAGAGACAAAATACCAGACTTCACTCAGCTCCCTCTGAATCCACACAAGGCTTTGAATAGCAATTTTCATATATGCATTAGCAAACTCCCGTAACTGTAAAGAAAATGTAAACTGAAAAATAATGGAAGTCCTAATTTAATATCTCATCTTAAAGAGATACTTTTTATTTGCTCAATTTTCCTGTCATGGTAGGAAGTTGATTTGTTTTCTAGAGATCTCAACTTGTTTATCTGATGATCACGAGATAACGCTTGTTTTCCAGTGATGACAAGTTAATTTCAGTTTTCTCAAGCTTATCTTCCTTAGGACTTAGGGACTTGGGGCTTCCGTATTAAAGTGTATATTCTTCCAAATGAATGTGACTTCATTTCTTTAAGTTGAGTTAGAAGCCATTCACAGGATATATTCACACCTTACTTCAATCTTATAAAAGGCTACAGAAATATATTGAGCAATCAAATTACAACCAAGAACGTGCACCATTGTCTTTTTTTTGCCATTCTTTCATCTACAGGCACACATACACTGCAGCACACAATACAGGAGCTTTTTACAGGATCAGTAGTTTTCTCTACTATTGATCCAATCTTGTTCATTGAAGTATCTCCTTCCACCATCCAGATTCAGACCATTTCTGTAGCAATCCAGATTAGCTTGGTAGGATTTTCGGTTTCCATAGGTCCCGAGGTTGGTTTGGAAGGAGTCCTCTTTGCCGTTGGTGATGTAAGTCTGATAGAGGTCAGCCTTTACTGTGTGACTTCCAGGCCTCAGTTTAGAGTCATAGAGGTCGCTCCCTCCTCTGATGCTGCCATCATACAACCCGTGGTCACCATAGACGCTGCTGCCGTAATGCTCACTCTTGGTTGTACGACGACCCAAACTCCTGTCGTAAAAGTCTCTGTGTCCGGTGCAGCTCAGGCCGCCGTCCTTCAGATCCCTCTTTCCTGAGCGGCCAAGGCTGGTGTCGTAGAAGTCACGAGTGCCTCGACGCCCCAGGCTGAGGTCATTGAGGTCGAAGTTGAGAAAGCAGCTTTCCGTGCTGGCAAGTGTCACAAAGCCACTCTCTGTGTCCCGGCCCCCCAGGTTGTCATAGTCACCTGTGGGTGTGTCGGGGGAGGAGCAAAGAAAGGAAGTGTTTTTGGTGTTTGGGCGGGCTGAAATCAGGTCATCGTCCTTTTGGGAGCGAATCACGTTGTAGACATCAGTTGGAGTTGTGCTGTTTTCCAACGCTGGCTCTGTCTGGCATACTTCTGATTTCTGCTCTTTCCTCCTTCTGTGAATAACAAGATACCTCAAAAAGTTACGATGAAAGACTCCTGAACTTGATTATACTGCTGACAAACTGTTGAAGATGTAGCAGATTTTTCTAAACTGGCAAACCCTTCAAGTTTTCCTTGTTATGCAATAACAGCTTTTGGTAATTGGTAACACCTTCATGTAGTACTGGTTAACAAGTTCCTTCCTCACAACACATTTAAGAACTGTAGATTATTTTTATGTTGGTACAACCTACATAGTCCTGCTGCTGTACTCACTAGCATGAATTAATCTGCAGCAGGAATTAATCCCAAGCAAATGTAGGCCTACCTTTATTTCTTATTTGAGTAACATTTCCTAAAAACTAACTTAAATCTACTCAATGATGAAAAGTTTGAAGTGCAGGACATCAAGTCTTACTAAAGGAAATGCTTTAAAGGATTGTTCAAAATCTGCATTTCTTTATTTTTAAGTATTTGCCTTTTTAAGGGTCCTCACCGTCTGACAAGCAGTTTGAAGCAGCAGACTCCGGTCACCGTCAGTAAAAGAAGTATGAGGGGAATGGTGGGAATAATGATGTAAACCAGTTTCAGAACTGAAAATGAAAACATGAACAAACATAGTGAAGGTGTGTTAGCATTTGAACGTGACAACATCAGAGCAGTGATCTCTTTAGCAGAGAAATAAGTTATTGTAAAAGTTAAATCTCGGCCCCTCCACCTGTACTTCTGTCCTGGATGTTTTCTCTTGGATTCCACGGCAGCACTGATGAAGGCAAAACATCTGGAAAGAAAAGTAGACTCCATTTTTAACCAGTCAGTTTCAAAATATCCAAAACATCTAAAAAACAAAATTAAGGTTGGATATCTCTTAATGGTCATAACGAGGTATTTCTTTACTTGACTTAGTGGAGTTTGGAGAAGGGGAAGGGTCCTGTGGTTTCTCTGTGGAGAGAATAATTCACAATCAACAGTTTTCCAGTTTTTCATTAAAAAAACCCCCACTAAAATCCTGTTTCATCAGTACCTCCATTGTATTTGCAGATGAAGTTGTTTTTAGTTTCACAGTTGTCATCGTTCCACTGAAACATGTACAGACCCCCCAGACCAGGAGGAGCTGACGGCTGG
Organism: Labrus bergylta; assembly: GCF_963930695.1. Classification (NCBI taxonomy): domain Eukaryota; kingdom Metazoa; phylum Chordata; class Actinopteri; order Labriformes; family Labridae; genus Labrus; species Labrus bergylta. The sequence goes on along the minus strand of NC_089208.1, from coordinate 19,658,327 downwards.
TGATACATCACCACACACACCTCATAGCCGCATGATGGCTCATCCCAGTGCCAGTTCCTACAGCAAACACATAAGCATGAACGTAAAGTTTAAAGTAAAATCTTTGGTACAACAGATAATAATAATATAAAAAATAAAAGAGCAGTGCAGTCCTAATGAGATTGATGCTTTTTTTTTTATTTAATTAAAATTTGTAAAGATTTGTTGGGGCTTTTTGTGGAGAATGACACGTGGGAAAGGTGCCACAAGTAGGATTTGAACCCGGGCCGCCCGCTTGAAGGACTGTAGCCTCTGTAAATGGAGCGTGCACACTAATAAGTGTCTCATTTTTTAACTCTAAAAGTTGATATCAATAAAGGCCAAAATAAATCGGGTTTACAGCTTGTGAAGATGCCAACATTCAAAATTATGGTACTTCTTAAAATCCAGATAATCCGGATAGCCTCACCTAAAAGTCGACTTGCTGCCGTCCAGCCAGTAGTACTGTGAGGAGCAATCCAGGCTGCTGTCCTCGTTTCCATGGTTACGGCGGAGACCTATCCAGAAGTCTCCATCAGTTGGGCGGAGCTCTGTAATGAGCTGCTCTATGATCTTCTGTTCAGATTCTGACTCCACGCTCAGCAGCTGCCCTCCGTCCCGTCTACAGGCGAGCTCGGCCTCGACAAAGTTCAGCCGGCGCCGGAGCTCGGAGAAATAAGCCAGTTTGTAACACGGCTTGCCTTTTCCTGCCTTGCACACGCGTTGACCTGCATATTGAATACACCTGATTATAAATGATAGATTTGCAATACATTTATTTTCCAATTAATTCTGACTTTGATGAGAGTTTGCTAATTTAGGCTCGTATATTACATCCCTTCCAATGTTACCAGTGGGCGATGTCGGACAAAAACATAACATTCATATCAATTTATATGCCGACGATACTCAACTCTACCTGCTTAATGACAAAGCAAACACAACATGACTCCTTTGTGGCATTCATAGTTGGATGCTGTCAACTTGCACATGCAAAATTACACCTAATCAACTTATATCCTTTTTTTTAAGTTACCAATCATGTTTATAACTTGTGAAATCAAGTTCATGCTTTTATCTCATAACTTCTGCATTATTGCTGCTCTTTGCACACACATCTCTCCCAAAAGTCTCTCCATTGCCTTTGACATGCAGACAATTCTGCAGCTTTGCTTTAACTGGATCCAAAAAATGTAATCCTATTACCCTGCATATTGAACACACCTGATGATAAATGATAGATTTGCAATACATTTATTTTCCAATTCACTCTGACTTTTCATGAGAGTTTGCTAATTTAGGCTCGTATATTACATCCCTTCCAATGTTACCATTGGGCGATGTCGTACAAAAACATAACATTCATATCAATTTATATGCCGACGATACTCAACTCTGCCTGCCTAATGACAAAGAAAACAGAACTTTGAGTATTTAGAAAAACGCTATATAAATCTAATTTATTATTATTATTATTAATTTATTATGACTCCTTTGTGGCATTCATAGTTGGATGCTGTCAACTTGCACATGCAAAATGACACTACTATCTACTTATATTCCTCTTTTTTTCAGTTACCAATCATGTTTACAACTTGTGAAAATCTCTAAATCAAGTTCATGCTTTCATCTCATAACTTCTGCATTATTGCTGCTCTTTGCACACACATCTCTCACAAAAGTCTCTCCATTGTCTTTGACATGCAGACAATTCTGCAGCTTTGCTTTAACTGGATCCAAAAAATGTCATCCTATTAACCCCTTTTTCAGATTTTGTACTTTGGCTTCCCATGTCTTAGAATCCATTTGTGCATAAATTCAAGAGTGTTTACCTCTAGCTTCAAATAAGTCCGCTTGGAAAGTCAAACATCCATCATTGAGTCAGAAGGACCGGCAAAGTGAAAAACAGACATAGATCCACAATTGAATTAAGAATTTGGGTCTTTGTGTTGTGTTTTTTTTTCTGCGCAACTTACCTGTAATTAGGCTTGTGGCTTCAGAGGAATCAAAAAATAAAAGCAGCAGGTGACAGAAAATTATAAGTAGGTCCATCTTTGTCAGTAGTAGTCTGTTCAAGATCAACACTTTTATAATGGTATTATCTTTTTTCATTCCGATGTCTTCTCAACCTGTCATGGATAGAGCCTATAGTTGACACCAGATAACTCCACCTAGACCCAAAGAGGTGATCTGCAGCCAAAGATAGTAGAAAAAGCTTTCAAAAAGACTGAAATTAAAGAGAAAAACTGAAGAAGTGCTTTAGAGGTGATCTCTCATTTCAATAAGAAACAGAGACTATGTGGAATGGAAGGAGCAAGAAGAGGAGGAGAAAAGACTGTGTGTTTGGGAGGGGGCTGTAATCTGTTAAGAGCAGTCTTAATGATTGGAAGAAGAGGCTGCATCGATTGCAAGACATCTAATCATGCAAGTGCTTCACATCGTAAACGCTGACAAGAGGCAGATTTCACTCCTTCCTTTATTACTTAAGGTTTCGCTATTATCATTACAAAAGTGTTACATGAAAATAATCTCCTCTAACTTGATAAGGGCTTTCTTAAAATGTTTTCTCAGACATTGCAGCGTTCCTTCCTTACTGTGTTTCAATACAAAGCAAGACAGATAGCCAAAAGAGCTGATATCTCTAAGAGGGGTGGAAAGGTCTTCTATTTTCTCTTCAATGGTTTATTTCAACTAAAGCGAGTTAACGCAAACACATACTGTATATAGAAAAAAATGCTGTGTACATAACTAATAGACCTTTAGCATCTGCTGGTCTTCAATAAAGTGGTTCATTTTCTCAGTCATTTGACTCAACATAAGACAAAAATAAGATGAAACAGCGCAAATTGACTTAAAAACATTTATTAGTCTGGTGCTCAAGATGACCTTTTTATGGTTACATGATAGTTTTAATGTAAATAAGATTTTATTTTTAAATTAAGAGGAGAAATTAAAACAGGAGAAAAGATTTTGGTTCAACATTTTATTGTTGGTATTGTAGCTTCTTAGCTAAAGTCAGCCGCAATAGAGCAAGTTATGTCTAAATAAACATAATAAACAAGCACTTTAAATGTAGTTTATTAATTTAAGAGTTAGTGGTAGTTGGATTATCTCATCTTTTGACCACACTGGATTAGTTTTTCTTTCTGCTCTCAGTGTCAGACTGGGCTAACTAACCTCCTGCTAAGAACAATTTAGCATGAAGACATGAGAGTGTTGTTAGCATTTATTGGTGTAACTTAATCTTTCATTTTAACTCTTCACAAGTAAGTAGATTTCCAGTAAGTTCAGCTTGTCCTTTTATTTAAAAATACCAAATTGTGTTACTCAGAACTGTAAATGTTTAGTCTATGTCAGAACCAATCATGTAACAAGGTAAACAGTAGAGACCCAAGACAGTTAACGTTAGCTAGCAGGAACAAGAATAAGGTATGCTGAACAGCTCCTTCATGCCACCGTTTTATGTTTTATCTCAGATAAACCATAATTATCTGGTAACTTGTACAAGTTTTTTTTTTTTTTATCTTTGAAAAGAGCCAAGCTAGCTTAAAGTAGCTGTTTATATTATTCCGGTTAATGGTTGACGTTTCAGCGTTGTTACAAGGAGCATATCAATCCTTATAAAACCCTCCATATGATTTCATATTCAAGTGTAAGGATCAGCAGAAGCCAGGAATGCATGTGAGCCTGACCCTCTTTTCTGAGCATAAATGGGGGAAAAGTGTATGTATGCAGTTCTTAATGGTAGTCATTTCTAAAATGGCCTATAAGGTTGATTTAAGGCTCACAAAGAGACAGATCAGCCAGAGTTTAAACAGCAAGATGCTTCATCAGGAATATGCTGAGAGTATCAGCCTTGAAAAAGGAGCGTGGGTGGGGGTTGGGTGGGGCTGCCCAGAATATACTGTCTGTGTGTATGCTGCTGTAACCAAACATTGCTAATCAGTTTAGATGTAACAGATTGTTTTCAGTCAAAGGCTTTGTTTAAATTGAAGAGGAGAAAGGATTTTTTGCATTAGCAGGTGGCGCTCCAAGAAATAAAAGAGCAGACAGAGATGTCTGAGTCTTCCTGAGGGATTTAATGAGGAATGCTCTTCGTTTTAAATTTCCTTCTTGTTTACAGCATCTGAGACCAAGAGAGGGTTTCATTCAATTAAGCCACTCCCTCCTATCAAACAGTCTGTCATCCTCTGCCTCCTCCTCTCATCCCACTGGCCTCCTCCCACTCTCTCTCTATTAGTTAAAGGGAAACCAGATGGATGTTCCCATGGGAAGACTGTACTTCACTGACCTAACGCACAACCTCACACACAAGGAAGGCGGTTCACCATGTCAGAGGGATCTAACGTTGATGTTGAAAATTCACCACTATTCTTTGATATTTGACATTTAGCCAATATGCTGTAGTAAAGAGAATTGCAAAGTGTACATTTCCTCCAAGGCTATCCCTGATAGTGTAATGGTCAACAGATCATAGTTACACAGTAAAATGCTATAATGTGAAGTCATAAAGCTGCTCTGACCACCACAAATCATTTGTAATTCGGTGGCCTCATTTGTTTGTGGGCTGTAAAGACGCAGCAATGAATGACAAACTCAGTTCATCTCCATCATTAATCAGGAATGAAAGAGAAAGAACTTAATTACAACCCCTCTAAAAAAAACCTTAACTTTCAACTATATTCAATTTGAATGCTCTTAGTTGGCCTGTTGCCAGGCTCAGTGTCCGCATTGCGTAGGCCCCGCACAGCGATCTGGAAATTGGCCTTGAGTCACTGACCTGAAGTGGAGCTGGACGGCTCCGTCAGCAGAGCTGAACCATATAAGAATTTTGATGAAACCTTTTCAGTACTGTGGTAATTCTTTTATTCCTTCTTTTCTTGAGCATATTTGAAAATGATCAGAGAAAGGGATGTTATTTAATAACGTGTGATTGTACAAAATGTAGTGCAATATAATTTCTGTTAGCTGTAATTTGGAAGTTTTTGCAGAGTCACTTTTTCTCAAATGGTTATTTATCCTTACTTGCAGAGACACAATGAGCAACCTGCAATTTTCAAAATCGATTTTTCATAACATTAGAAATATATAACTCATGTTCCTGCTGAAATCATACTCAAAACACATCAAGACAAAGTTTAATACTGATTTTTAACTTCTGTACAGGGGGCCTCTAGAAATAGTCTTTAAATGTTTTATTCTTATTTATAAACAAAGAACAGAACGGTACTACTGATTTGCTTGAGCACTATTTTGCATTTCAAACAAAGAATGATGTATTTTCTTTAAATTGTGAAGCGTTGTTTTATATTTAACTTACTCAGTTGAAAAAACAGATTGAATGAGTTAATGGATTACTATCAAACAGCAAAATAACACAACCTGTATTGTATTCACGAATGAAATAGCAATACAACTCATGTTATTTAAATGTATTTAGTTTTAATCTGTCAAGAATGTAAGTGGTACAAAGTCATCCTGGTCCTTATCTTCAAGAATTGATCTGAGAAAAGGAACAACTCTGAAAAGATTGATATGGAAATCTCTGGAAACCTCGTTCGAGTCTATGACATTTCCTGAATTGCAGAGCTCCTTGGTTCCCCAGCTTACCACAGCAACCTGCAATAAAATACAGTGTTGCTTTACACATTTAACAACAACCTTTGAGGACAAGTTACATGGCCTTAATTATTCCAATGGAGTTTAATTTATTTGTGAAAAATATAAGCCCCCAGGAGATGTCCTTACAATATGTATTAGGTTGAGAAGAATGCTAGCTTACCTGTATTGTGCGAAACTGATAGTTTTTAAACACAGCACCTCCAGAGTCACCTGCCCAAGAAAATACACATACACATGATTACACCCAAAATAAACAGCCTCCATAAATGTTTTGAGAAAAAGTTTCTGAAAAAACAGAGGATCCAAAGGATAAAAACCTTTTAGTTTTTAGTTATGAATTTGTTTGTATTTAGACTTTATCTACGGGATATCCGTGTGTTAAATTACAGTAAATACACTGAATCAGGCAAGGACATAATCATTCAATGTTAATTCGCAAAATTTAAGGCTGTGTCAGGGTTTACCAGTAGCTCTTTTAAAAGTAAGGGATAACAGGAACAACATACCTCTGCATGCTATATGATCTCTGAAAGGAATCAAACCACCACTACACAGGAAGTTATCAGTCACTGCATCCTCTGGCTTAACCGTAGTTATGCCTTCTGCTTCTAGTGCGTGTCTGATGCATTCATCTCTCTGAATTGTAGAGTAAGAGAGGAGAATGCAACTTAATATGACACTTGGGTTACGAGTTTACAATAAAGAAAACAAGCAAATGCATATGGCATAACACAGCTCAGTAAGCTAGAACTCACATTATCGCCCAGCTTTGCGTTGACATCTTTTCTACGTACAGCGTTTCCACTTTTGGTCAAAAAAGAAAGACTTTCAAGATGATTCTTTAACAGAAGCTGCTCTGAAATACCAAAAACACAATTAATAGTACCTTTGGCTCTGCAGACATTTTGTTTTAACTGCAAGGTCACAATGAAGAACAATATGTTACTTTGCTCTCCTTTTCAAAGAGGCAATAGGATAGCATAGCTGAATCCACCATAGCTGTTATTAATATGCTTAATAATTTCACAAGCAGTGTGTTGGTGTTACAGCTTATAAATCCCACCTTGTTGCTTGCAGGTTGATTGGCCAACCAGCTTCAGAGCATCACTGGTCTCCTGGGTGCAAGGTATGCAGATAGGTCTGAATGAGATATTAAAAACAGTATAACTTGAAGTGGATTAAGTCCCCAATTAAAAACATAACTCAATAAATAATACATTGCATTTAAAAAAATACAATATTATAATTGGAACTTTATCTCAAGGGTATTAAGATTTGAGGAAAAATTTTATCGATCAGTTACACTGAACATGTTTGTAGGACAAACTATTACCTAACAGTACTGTCGATTGGAACATCATTCTTAAGTTGGATGAGAGCCACATCATAGTCATAAAACTCCTTCACACCTTCTTTCTCTTTTCGACTTATATTGTACTCAGGGTGTAATCGGAAAGTTTTAACTCCTTTCTCTGTAAAAGAGACACCAGAAGTGGTACATATCAGAATAGGTTGTCAGATCTGTATAACATAATTGATAAAGATTGGTTTGATTATTTTTTAACTTAAAGATATACATTACCAAAGCAAATATATGAACCTTATAACACTTGTGTTTCGAAAATATGAAATAAACAAATATATTTACCTGTAATGCCCCCAAGTTCAACAGTGACATCTTCAGGCAAAACTCCATACGGTAAGCAATGAGCTGCAGTCAAGATAAACTGACGAGTCACCAGAGAGCCGAGGCAGTTCTTTGACGTTGCTCCAGTCTAAAGTTTTAATCAGTTAATACGTACGTTAATATAGCATTTACTCAGACCACATCTACCACCACTTTAAAACAAATGCAAAAGGAAAACGGCATTGTAGCAGAAAACAGGCTCTAATTAAATCTGTAATAATTAGGGCTTACAACTGCGATGTATTGCTCCAAATATATCTGAAAAACACATTTATTTTCCTTAGGTAAAAGTATATTCCCTCATTTTTGGTTGTGACTGATTTAGCACTAGAGGTATAACATTTTTGGCCATTAACATGAAATATCTGTTATATAATCCATTTCTCCTTAAACAATATTGCATCATAATTTTCTCATGTGAAATATGGAGTACCCCAGGTCTCTTTGTCTTGGCCATCTGTTTTACTTTTGATACTGTATTTGCCTTCTGGGCCAAATTATACGCAACTCATAAGTGTTGTGTTGCTTTACTAGGTGTGTTTTACCTTACCATGAGTTTTGTTCATATAGGAAAAATATGCTATGTGCAATAATATCTGTTAATATTTTTATACAAGTGTGATAAATAAACAATAATAAAAGATCACACATTAGCTATAGCTCACAGTTACTGTTTCTACCTGCTGTTCTACATGTTTAACACAATGTCTGTGTTTGGAAAAACCAAAATAATCACATTTTTTTACCACTAAATCAGTAACAATTTATCTCAGAGAAGCCAATAGCTATCTTGACCGTCATTGGACTGCATCAAAGGTTCTGAAAACATGACCTGTATACCTCAGTCCAACAGGTAAAATGTGTTCATGGCTGCATGCTAAATGAGAAAGCAGAGCTTGTTTTGTTAAAATAGCCTCCTTGTTCATTGTGATCAATTTAGCCTTTGGTAATGTGTTTATTGCAAATGAAAATGCAATTAATTGCACAGCCCTACACAGCACCTCTTTTTATGAAATTGTGTGGTCTGCATTTATGGTTGTATAGATTTAATTTACTTGACATTAATTGACATGTAAAGGATTGTAGGATTCATACTGCCTTTCAAACATATTTCAAAGATGCATTATGATGTTAAGAAAAATATTGAAACATTCACCTTGACATGAAGGAAAGCCCACCATGGATACATGTCCCTCTGGTTAGCTGTTTCATAGTCCTTGTGAAGACCGCACAGACCCTTCACTTCTTCTTCATCTGTATATAAGATCAAAACCACAACCAAACTATTTGTGGTTATATCAATGTAGTGTTCAAACTAAACAATCAAACTCTTTGATCCAAATCAAATATAATTAGTGTACAGTGTTAAACCTCTTAACTTCATGTCTTTGTAATCAAAGAAACCTTACCAATCATTTTATCAAAAGTCTCTTCTAAGTTCTTAATGTCATCCATTCTGAAGTAATGCCTTTCACCCAATCCTATTGTGAGAGGCTGCAGGTCGTCATCGAAGATCTCAGCACCAATGGCAAAAATATAGATGTCTGCAACAAGGACAAACAGGCACACTAAATAAAGCATGCTTAGTTGTGCATTGTATTGTGTTTCTTAACAAGTTAACAGTGTTTAGTTTGTGGCAAATAGCAGCAAGGTTTCAGATTTTAACAGACGTTCCCCGACCCCAAACCCCCTGTAGCATGTCAGAGAAACAACGGTGGTTGGGAAAGACTTATTGGAGAGCAAAGGTTTGGTTGGTTCATAGAAAGTGTCTGGAGAGACATGGAGAGGCAACTTGGTAGGATCCATTTACAGGTATACATCTTTCCATTTAAGTCAAGAAGAAGTTATTCCCAGGTAATAATAGCAACAAAGTTATTCTCCCCCCAGGTGATTATATACAAGTGAAAAAATCCAATAAACATGATTTTCCATTTCCAAAATATACTTCCCTTAATCTTACACATAAAACTCACCGAGATAATCTTCTCTGTATTTAGACTCTGGATTACTTGTTGGGTCCATGTAAACCATGTTCTTTATTTTTTCCACAGTGGGTGCAGGTGAACCGCCCATATTGTAAGCACCTACAAAAAAACAAAACAATTTTGTTGTATGAACAGCAAAGTCTTAATATTAACATGAATTGTACTTTAGTCAGCAAAGGTTGAAATCCAAATAGGTGGACAGGTGATCAATCATCATTTTCTCCAAACCTAAAATCAATACTTTAGGATTTTTAATAATTATATAGCTCCTTAGTTGTTACTTGATGTTACCAAATGTTTTCACTTGCAACACATCCAACACATTGATATTTAAACATGTTTTACTTATTTTAGCTTAGCTTATTTCTGAAACATATTTACTTTTGAGTTGTTGCAAGTTACATATTTAACTGCACTAGTTGTCTAACATGAATGTAACTGCAACATTGCAGAAGGTTTGTGAAAGTTGGGGAATTATACCAAGAGGCTGAAATTACCATCTGTAAAAAGAAGAAGGACATGACGATGATCCTTAAAACTATCCACTCCGACTTGTTGCTTTATAATGCCCATTCGCTCCAAGAAGGTGTTCAAGACGAGGTTCAGATCTGTTCCGGTGTTTCTGTCTGCCAGTCAAAGTAAGATAAAGGTTAAAGGAAAGATCCAGTTGTGTATTTTACCACATTTTAAAATGTGTGATCTGTTGGACTCACCTTCTATTTCAAAATTACTCAATTTAGTCATGACATCATCTAGTTGTATTTTGCCATCCCAGAAATCAAGAATACTGACAACTTCATAGATATCAGAGGAGAAAAAGATGATTTCATAGTTTGGCGTCACACTAAAGGAAGAAATCTGTGTAAAGACAACATAGCAGTTATGAACAAAACAGATATGCTGTAGTTTTGTACGAAATCTTTGATAGACTTTTGTAAACATATTTAAACTCATTAAAAAACGGTTGATTCTTTTGTTAATGCAACACCTCTGTATGTATGAAGCTGCTTATGGATGTTATTTTGTTGAGTTACTGATTAATTTATCAGCAGAAAAAGAAGCCCGGAGTGTGCATTGACAACAAGCCAAGAGACTCGTGCCAAGAAGCATCAGTCAAGATTATGATGGGTAATTCATAATTAAATTTACTTCTAATGGGATGTTGGCAGCCAAATGGGATGAGCTTCTGTTTGTACATGCTAAGTGTACGGTGTGCCAAATGTGCTTCTAAAAGTGTGTCAGACAACGTAAAAGGCTTCATCTGTCAACTCAGAACAAAAATATGAGCACTTTTCCCAATGGGTTTAGTATTCTCACAGTCAAATTGAAAAATCCAATATGTATGTGGACCCGTAAAACTATGCTGGAAGCAAGGCTAGTATACTGTTGCTTGTTAACGAATGGAATGGACTATTATACTAAACATTTCTAATTGGAGATTTACTGTTGTCCAAGGGGTAATAATAAACAATGTCAACTCCTCAAAAAAAGTTTGGAAACATTATTTTGGTCAATTATTTCGCCACTATAATAATACTAACTGGTGTTGTATTTTATATTGTTGGAAAGCCTCATTAGTCACCTTTACAACGCGGTATAACTTGTAAGGATTGTGCATTTGTGGAATGAGTAACACAGCTAAACGTGTGGGTAGTGCCCTAAAAAAATGTGCCAAAATCCCTTGCAATGTTCTTCTGTTGCTATTCACTCCTGTTTTGAGTTGCTTGGTGGAATTGATGATTGCACTCTCCCACAGTAATAAGTTTTTTACACTGTATACATTTTACACTGTCAGGGACCTCAGTAGCGTGTGGATGATCCATATGAGGCCACAACAGCTTGGCCCCTCCTCCTCATGCTGGTCACCAGCCTGGTAACATTTTTTTAGGGCACTACCCACACGTTTAGCTGTGTTGCCCATTCCACAAATGCACAATCCTTACAAGTTATACCTCATTGTAAAGGTGACTAATCAGGCTTTCCAACGATATAAAATACAACAAACTTTTTTTGAGGAGTTTATATAACACCTGACTAATCAGCATTAAGCATCAGTGCATCCACCCCTTCTGGCTCGCTCCACTTTGGCAGCTGAGTAGGATGATCATGACAGCCATGAACACACTTCATTTTACTCTGTTTTTTTCCCTTCAGATTTCTTGAAGAAATGTGTGCAACTGATTTAAACGACTGACTGGTAATTTATTCTGAAGGGGCAGTTCACAGGCAGATAATTTGTTAAAGTGGCTCAATATCCTCAAAATGTTTGTGACATTTCCAACATCCGATTCTCTTCTTTCCTCTGTCATTTCAAATACAACTCATGTGTAATTTCATTCTTTACAAGATGAAGTCATAAATCAAATGTCCATTCTAGTTACACTAACTGCTTTATTTCAAACATCTTTTAACAACTCTGCAGATTTATTGCCAACATCCATCAATCCCAGTCTGTGCTTTCATCCCATGTGCATCTTTAAAACTGAGCCCACAATCAGCACAAATAGCATATGCTATCATCAAACAAGTATCCCCACTCCCAGCACAATGCTGCTGGCTATTTGCAAATTCTGTGTGAAGTAAGCTCCATCTACATTGCAAAAGCAATCTTAAAATCTGTCATGAACTGTTTTGTCATTTTAGATAAACCTAACTTTTAACCATCCCCTGTTGACCAGGTGTGGTGTCATCCTTGCTTTTGTTGGACACGCCCCTCAATTCAATGTTACCAGGCCAACAAACCTAACCAGTCCACCTTGCATGTGCCCCATTGGCTGATATACATATATGTGGATGCATTTGATTGGTTGTCTCTACCTTTTTGATTTTCTTTTTACCCTTTTTTTCTACGTTGTACCTACTCTATTTAAATTATGTTTGTAATCTGTTTCTTGATGACCCTGATGAAGGCCGTAAGCCGAAACATGTCGGTCTAACTTGTTATTAATAAAGTTGATCTTCATACTGCAAGTGTTGCTGGAGCATTTTGACCTCAGATAAACCTAACTTGTCTGAATTTTGATTACTCACTTTATTAGTCAAGAAAAAAGCTGCTTGTTCCTTACCTTTCTGATGAGTTTTATGACGGCGTCTCTCGCATGACGAAAATATTTCTCTTCAATGCTCTCAGAAATATCCACTGCGATATAGATGTTGAGTGTCCCATTTTTTGAAATCCTGATTGACCTTCCCTCCTGTGTGTCATCTGATCAATCCACAACAAACACATCAAATTTCTTTATGTCAAATTTCTTTTATGGTTTAATAAAAAATAATTGTATTTTACTGTATATAAAGTGTACTAACCACTGAATTATTTCATTATTAATTGAGCCAACTGGAAAGAGACACATTAAAAGAGTATAACTTGATTGTTTTGAATTTAACTAAATGCCTCACTAGAATGTACCATAAAAAAATAGACCTGCAGATGCTCTTGACCTGTATACCACAGAAACTAATGCAACATATAGCATTAAAAACTATGATTAGCAAAGTTTCAGGAACTGACCTGGTGACTGTAAAGTGGTGAGGCTGTTTGTGATTGCACTGCCAAATACCGCTGAAACCTCCAGCGGAGTGTCATAGGTGTGTTTGACTGTCAAAATGAAAATCCACAAAAACAGTTACTTGAAAAATAAAATAGGAAAAAGTTAAGTTATATAAAAAAAACAGTATCACTTGTATGCAAAGCAAGGATCACAAAAGGGTGGCACAACATAGTTTAAACACAGAGAAAGCAGCATGCTATTTTCAGATACTCCACATAAAGACCTTCAACCTATTCACTGTGACATGTTGATAAACAGCAGGTTCGTTGGATAACCAACGTTACCACAGAAAGTATTTCCACCGTAGATGTTTTCAAGATGAAACCTTGCTTAAATGACTTACATAACATACATAACATTTGTAAGTATTATTCTTACAGTAGCATGCTGGTTCTATGCCGGTCCACTGGCCGTTCTCCTGACACACTCTCTCACTCGACCCCACCAAAAACAGCTTGCCAATGCAGCTATATTTCACAGTGTCGTCAATTCCAAATATGCTTCCTTCTCTTGAGGCACCAGCCGGGATACCAGGATCTGCACAATTATTTCCTGCTGTGGTGACAAAACAGAATAAAGGTAATCAAAGTTATAAAACATAGGATGTTGTTCAAACCTGAAAGAAAAAGGAGGGGGAGAAGAATCTCATATTCTTGTTCAGGACTTACAGTCATGGCTACAGATCGGAGTGGAGCCATTCCACTTGCCATTTGGTAAGCAAGTACGGCTTTCTGAGCCTCGCAGTGAGTACCCAGAGTAGCACTCATACGTTGTCACATTGTTCACAAAGTACTTCTCCAGAAGAGGGGAGACATTTCCAGACTCCAGGACACTGGGGTCTGGGCATTCAACAACTGAAAAACAAAAGTGTCAAAGTTGTCATGTAGAGCTAGGCAGCCTGAAGCAAAGTGGAAAAGGTGATTGTCACAACACTCACTCCTGCATCTCTGAGGTGTAAATCTTTTGGGTGGTGGAAGCCATGTGCCATTAGGTTGGCACAGGCGGGACGTAGCAGGATATGGATAGAAGCCCTCCGGGCAGCGGTAGGTCAACAGGCTTCCTCTCTCCAGTTGCTTTGTCAAGGTGTAAAAACCTCCTTGTATTTGCATCTTTGTCTCTGTGCAATCACAACGCACTTCACCTCCTGAAAAATAACACACGGTTTTATGGCGTTGATGTGTTATGATGAACTTAAAGCCAGATTTAAATAGAACAGACTTGGTTTCTTATAGCACCCTGGATTAAACATCACATAAAGCAACTTCTTTTTCGTCCCCTCGTGAAAATACAGATTCAACATTCCTATTTAATGTTATAGCTTGGTGCACTTATGGCCTTGTTATGCATCTGTTTGCATTTTTCCATGTTTAAATGGTATGTAAACACTAAGAATACAGAATATGGGACAATAAAAAGGTGATATTCTCCATCAAAACATCCATTCAAAAGCATAAAGATGCCTCTACCTTGTCACACCAACAGTCTGGACACATGACCATTTTCAGTGTGACTGCATGTGACCATCAATCTCGGGGGTCTTGGATTTAAATGTTTTTGCAAGGAGACTCAGAGAATGAGGCAAATTAGCTTCAATTAAGAAAATTCGTTCTCAGGGTTCACTTCAGAGTCACACAAGACATTACATCTATTTTCAGGAAGTGGACAATACAACGTGTGGATTAACTCCTTTTTATTAAAAAAAAAAATTCAAAGATTGCTCCTGTAATGAATTGGGCTCTATATTCTTTAAAGATGTTGTTAAATGTAACTTTATTTATAAAGCAAACATTGAAAGCAATAGGTAAAATAATAAACAAGACGAGACTGAGAAAAGAAAGGAGATGGAAATGGAAAATTTAAATAATGAGCACAGTAAAACACAGCAAAATATGTGTGAGTCAATACAACAAGTTATTATCAGTGAAAGTTGGATCAAAAAATAAATACCAGAGATAAGCGTAAAGTGAAAGCAACGATAAAAATGTTGAGCAAGGCTAAGAAAGTATACTTTGAAATCACCCAGAAAGCAATTTTAAAATTAAAGTTGTACATTTAAATTTCACAGCATCATTAAATCAAATGAATAGAAGAGATGCTGGTTTAAGATGATACATTACATCTTAGGAAACAAATCATTTTACGCAAATCATCTTTTTTTGTTTTCCATGAAAAATACATGGAAGCTTTGTAAAACTGATCATCCATCTAGTCCTGACTGATTCAGTAAGTTTTAGAGTGGAGATCAAATAAAATACCAGAATTAAAATGCTCATTGCCATAAGAAGCGATGCTGTTAATGTCCTTTACACACTTTGTATGATATAATCTGCTAGGAATTATTCAAAAGAACATTCACAACTTGTGTTACCAAAACTTGACTTGTAGAGACTTTGTATAAATACTTAAAAAATACATTTTTAAACATTACGTTATAGCCAAATCGTTGAAAATAGATATAACATTTTTTAAATCTCCAGTCTAGATTTCAGTATCTTACCCATGCAGAGGAGACATGAAAATGCTGCTAGCAAAATCCAATGGACAGAAAATCCCATGTTGAAGCTTACAATGGAGAAACACAACAAATAAGAGGAATTTTCAGGAGCAGTCGCTTTATTTTAAAAAGAGTTGGATGTTAATAAAAAGGGGCTGGATTAACTAAGAGCATACTGGTACTGATTAACTGCACTGCAAACACAAAAAGATCAATAGTGTGTGTCAAAGAAAAGATTTGTTAAAATGAATCACATCATTGCTCTGGACTAACGTCGTAACAACAAAGTAACTTTTAACTATTTTTTTTTTCATATTTTACAGTTAAACGTTTTACTTTGGTTTTTTTTTTAAAAAGCCCTGTAAAAAAAAAGAAAGTGACATTTCAAATTACTATGAATTTTCTTTTTGAAGACTTTGAACATTTCAATTATTCCGTTCAGCTTACCTGTTTATTCTGTCTGTTGTGTGCCAAATAGCTCTGTTTTGTATAGGGCCTGACCTAATATAGGCCATACCTCTTCTTTTTTTTTTCACCTGGGACTTTCCACCATGTGTAAACACACAGTCACATATTGCATAAAAAGAACATCATTGCGAAATGATGACAAACATTGCCGTCATCATTTCCCAAAAGCTGCTGGCAGTGTTGAGCCCATTTTATTGACATGTTGATTCAGTTATTGATTGACCAACCAGCCTTATGGTAATGCTTTAGTTTCAACTCCCACTGACCCCTACAGTATAATGCATTGTTCTGTTTGTTTTATTACTGTGATCGTTGGCTACATAGCCTTTTTTAATGTCAAATTTCTAATTCAAAGCTAGTGAATCATGAAGAATCTACTGACAAACAGTCATTTAAACAACTTTATATTCCTTCCTACTTATTTTTATTGTCTGTTAAGTAGATTTATAAAAATAAAAATAAAACAACATTTGGATTCAATCTACAAATTTGTATGATTTTTTAAGAAAAGTTATTCCGGGGGTAAGTAACTCAAAATGAAATGTTTGAAAAGTGAGAGGTCAGCTGGGGACAACATGCAAAGTAAAGCAGTAAAACAGTTGTAGTTGTTTTGTGTCTTTTTACGAACATTTGGTGTCATTTTTAGTTGTTTTCTTTATTTGGGGTTGTTTTTGTTCTGTTTAAGCAACTTTTGTATATGTTTCTAGTCTTTCTAGCAAATAAGGCTTGGGGTATTCAAAACCTTACCTTATACCTGTGTGGCCTCCCGTTCTGGTCTCCATTCCTCTGAGCCTTTGGGTTAACTATTTTTTTTGTATTAAGGAGGCAGTCACAGTTATATTTAATTTGTGTCAATGAAATGTAATGATAACAAAATACAGAGGGTAATATTGTAATGATTTGTGTAGCCTAAATGTACTAGCAATGTGCTAAAAACTTCAAATGTTCTCCGTATAATCTATCACAGTTTGTACAGTGTGTCCATTTGTTCAATAACGACAATGCTTTTGTGATTAATTTTCTGTTGCTATTGAAATATATTGTAGGCCAGACCTGCATATTACAAAAACACTTGACTTATTAGAATTTAAGAAATACTGCACCTACATTGCATGCCATTTGAATCTGCATAATTTTCATGTCCTTTAGATTACGAATTTACATTGTATTCTATAATAGTTTTTTTCTGTATCTTCATATTTTATTAATACGATTTTTATAATATTTATAAAATGTGGTGCGCACTTCTGACTTTTCCTCTTGGCGAACAAACATTGAAGTGCCTTTCAAAAAAAAAAAAAAAAAAAAACAGAGACGCGTGATTTCTAAAATGACTGGCACATGGAGGCGATGATTCCAGTATGTTTTCAGGAACCGTCTTTAAAAACCAAAAGCACACGAAGAAGAAAAAGCGGATATGACGACAATGGCGGAAGTTATCGTCGGCGCAACAACAACAACGCGCCAAATTTGTGCACACATTGACTCCTGTCATCGCCTCAGGCGGATGAAAAAGTTTGTCCGGTTTTTAAAAGAACATCAGGAAACGTTGCAGGTGCTGTACAGGTAGGGGAGAGTTTCACGTACGAGTAAAAAAACGACTTCCTTATTGTCTTGTTTTTGGTTTAATGTAAAGTAGTGGCACATAAATAACAGCGTTGTTTTACTTTCGCTTTAAAAGATGAAACACTCGAGTCTGCATGAAGTTAAATATCATATAAGAGTAAAATGCTATGCCATGTATGTGTTTTCTATGAAAGGCTTTTAATGTTTGTGTATTTTTTTTTTTTTTTAGCATGGCTGTGCCTTTTGTCCAAGACTGGGATCTTGTTCAGACACTTGGAGAAGGAGCCTATGGAGAGTATGAACTGTTTTGTTTTTAAATACATCCTTTCTGGCGTTTATTACTATTAATCACAGCTGTGCATCTCCAGTCTCTTTCATACAAACAACAACACAAACATAAGGTTTCAGCCAGGTGTCCTTTGCTTTCACAGGAGAACTGAACTATATGCCAGCAGAATAAAACAAGATGAGATAAGATGTACTTTATTCATCCCAGCAGGGAAATAGGATAGGATAGGATAATACTGTATTGTAATAATATTGATTGATTGATTGAAATTCGGGTGTTACAGCAGCGCAGACAAGAAAGCTCAAAAATACACATTAAACAGAATAGATAGATAAATAAAAACAGGGGGTATATACAAGTACAAAATGAATGATGAAGTTAACTGGGGGGAGTTGTGACAGTATTTGCAGAGAATGACAAGATAAAGTGACAAGTGATGATTAAAGTGACTTGGTATGATTAAAATAGCAGCAAGTGATGTAAACAGCAGAGAAGAGAGGCAGTGTTGTACCACAGTAATGTAGAGTGCAGTTATATAATATAATATAATATAATATAATATATTATAGTGCAATATAGTGTAATATAATGAAATGTTATATAATATAGACTAGTATAATAATATAATAAAATATATAGAATGTACAGTATATATGTGTATATATATATTGATGCTAAATAATAATAATAATAATATAATAATACAATGATAATAATGAAGCAGGTCGTGTTTTATGGGGGTGAAGTTTAGTGTCAAGGACGTTCTGTTATTGTTGTCATAGGCTGCTGTTGTACAGTCTTATGGCAGTGGACACAAAGGAGCGCCTGAATATAGGTGTTCCAGCAGCCAGCATACATACAAACACACAACACAACACATATATACAACACACATATACACATACACATATATACATACATATCCCACCCATACAAAAAACATGAGCCCACTATACTTAGCCAGGATTAAAAAAAAGTGGTATGGATGGTCCGTATATTTGGTCTTTGTATCTATCTGGTTCTATCATTTCTATCTGGTCTATATATGCCAGTTACTGGAAATGTTATCATTATTTTTGGTGCAACTACCAACAAACAATACTTCACCAGTACTTGGAACAGCTTTGTTCCTTCAACTTGATAATAGGCTGACTAGCTCACTTGCAATTGAGTCAGGAACTTTATGGTACGTTGTTTTGCAACAATAATTCACAAAAAAGTTTTTCTGGTCGCTCATGTGTAATCTGCAGTACATTTGACCCTAACCTTGTGTTGTAAGTTGTAAGAGTTCACAAAAGCCACTGCTGTTTTCTTCACACTATACCAGGAAACATACCTGTTTGAACATATTACCACAGTTTCAATTTGTCTTTTGGACCTTTCTTCACCTCTTGTTTTTTTGGGCTGCTGTGCTGCACTTTTTCTCTGTGTTTGTGTTGCAGAGTGAGGCTGCTTGTGAACAGACAGACAGAGGAGGCAGTCGCAGTGAAAGTGATCGACACTTCTCAGGCTAAAGAGTGTGCTGAAAATGTCAAGAAGGAGGTCTGTGTACACAAGGTACGTTGTTCACCCTCACTGCAATTAGTACCGTGTGTGTGTGTGTGTGTGTGTGTGTGTGTGTGTGTGTACTGTGTTACTGGAACCACTATTCTGAATTCTGTGTGATTAAAGATGTAAAATAAAATTATAACGTTTGCCACTGCTTGTAGATGCTTAACCACGCCAACATCGTACGATTTTTTGGCCATCGGAAAGAAGGTCCCACTATGTACCTCTTCCTGGAGTACTGCACCGGAGGGGAACTGTTTGACCGAATTGGTGAGACACATGTCTTCGGGTTGTTGTGACCAATAATTCTTTCATCTGTAAGATTTGATTGGAGTCACCCCTTAAACGTGACAGCGTTCAGGCTGCAATTCTAATTTTAGATTTGTAAAAAATAAGCATCATGAAAAGAGTTTAGTTGAGATGGAACAACACTTTTTCAAATTTTCTTTACTGCAACTTAAAAACAACCGTTAAATCAGCCGTTAGCCGTTAATCATTTTATAATATGGAATTAGACAAGATTGCAAACACTGTCAACAAAGGAAATCTTTTGACACAAGCTTCAACTTTAAACTACCTATTTTTTTGGAAATGACTTTACTGAATTAATGAAAGGTCACCTCAAGTCTGTTGTTGCTTTTTATTTATTGAATTAGGAAAGCACACAATAATCAGCGTATCAGCAATACGGATCTATGTCAATATGCATCTATGTTAATTAGCACAAAAAAGTAAACGTAATCCGTAGTCCTAAAGCGGGTACTCACAAAAACACAACACAAATGTATAGAACAGGACAGCACACTAAAGAACTCACAAGCAGTTTTATATTCAAAATGGACACAATTTACTTTAATTAGAAATAACAGACACCTCCCCTAAAAACACCTGATAACAACTGTCTATGTTTCCACAATTTTCCGGTTTGGGATCAATCAAGTGCATCTGTCTATCTTATCGATCTAATCATTGAAGTTATTCAAATGTTGGATTATTTCAGAGCCTGATGTTGGGATGGCAGAAAAAGATGCTCATAGATTTTTCCAGCAGCTCATAGCCGCTGTGGTGAGTGAAGGAGCTTTCTGTGTTGATTTTACTTCATTCACCTGTTTTCTTCTGCTGTGAAATAATTCTGTGTCTCCTTTTTTTGTAGGAATACCTCCACAGTACTGGCATTACACATAGAGACATAAAACCAGAGAACATTTTGCTGGATGACAAAGGTGACTAAGTTCAATGTGTATGGAGGTGTCAAAGGATTAGCTCTGGTTTGTACGGTGGCTGGGAAGTACAAAGCAAAATTACAAAGTGTTAAACACTTTTACAAAATGTGAGACAAATTTAGATTTTGAAAAACATTTTTACATTTTATGAAACAAAATTACAAAACCAATAACACTTACCAAGGACAAAACAAATTTACAAGATGTGAAACACTTTTACAGTCGCTGAGACAAATTTACAAGAGGCAGAACACTTTTATCTGTCCCCAAACAAATTTACAAACGACAGAATCTTGATGGAAAGGGAATGTACCGCGACAAAACTAACAAAATGACCCCTCAGTCGATCACTTCCGGGTCACTTCCGACATTTTATACATTCCCATTTTGTCAAGATTCTGTCGTTTGTAAATTTGTTTGGGGATTCTAAAAGTGTTTCACATCTTGTAAATTTGTTTTATAAAATGTAAATGTGTTTTTTCCTTAGTATAAGTGTTTTGGTTTTGTAATTTTGTTTTATAAAAATGTAAAAAGGTTTTTCAAAATGTAAATTTGTCTCACATTTGTAATTTTGCTTTGCACTTATCAGCCACCGTAGGTTTGCATGTTCTCTCTTAATCATTTGCTGTTCTCCTTTACCGTATTAGATATCCTGAAGCTGACAGATTTTGGCCTGGCCACCATGTTTCGCTTCAAAGGACGGGAGCGTCGCCTCAATCGACTTTGTGGGACGCTTCCTTATGTGGCTCCTGAGCTTCTCAGCCAGTCAGAGTACAGGGCTCAGCCTGCGGATATTTGGGCCTGTGGGATAGTTCTCACTGCGATGCTGGCTGGAGGTAAGTCGGGGCAAGTGATCATCCTGCCCTCATGAAGGTCAGCATGGCTTAAACATGTTGACTTTATGAATCTGTGAGTGCCTCAGACCTCTTCAAAAGGTTCTAAGCTGGATCCCCACATTGAAGAGCACCAGAAGGACACATTCTTTTCAATCATTTTCAAAACATTTTTTAACACCCATGCAGCACTCTAGCTTTTTGACTGAGCTAAGAACCTCTAATAAGAATATTAGATGAAAAATGTGTTGAAAATCCTGAAACGTTTGGGTGCGCTGCTGAGGACATGATTGAATGGTTGTTTTATATGAATGATCATAATCTGGCTACCTTTGTCTTCTAAAGCCCGTAAGAAACATCGGGATGTGTTTTTTTTTTTTTTTTTAGTATTATTGTAATTGATGTGTCTACCTTTGGTTTTCTTGTCTCTTTGTGTTAATGATTGTGTCTTGTACGCCTGTTTGTGCATATTGTTTATGACGCAATAAAAAAAAAAATAGATCCATGAATAATCAATCAAAGAATGTATTCATGTTCAGTTTCTGTTGCGTCTTTCTCAGAGCTGCCATGGGACCAGCCCTCCGAGAGCTGTCAGGAGTATTCAGACTGGCTTCAGAAGAAAACATACTTACCTCCTTGGAAGAAAATACAACCAATGCCTCTTAGTGAGCCCTTAATTATAAAGAACAGAAAGTTGGCCCAAAGAGGTCTGTGGTGTTTTTTTTTAAAATTCACGTCCAACTCTTTTCAGGTTTGTTGTCAAAGTTACTGCTGGCCTGTCCGGATGCACGCATCACCATCGCAGACATAAAAAAAGACCGCTGGTTTACACAAGGCATGTCTCAAAATCAGTACGATACAAAGAACTCATCTTGAACTTAATCGTTCCCTTGACTGATTTTCTGCATGTGTGTCTCTGCAGGTGTGAAGCAACCACCTCTTGGCTTAGGAAGCAAACATCTTCGATCAGATGGGGGACTCATATCCCGGACCAACAGGTCAGAAATGTGTCTCTTTGTTAATTCCACTCAAAGTGACATTTCTTTAAGTGCCTGTAATCTCTAAAGTACACTCCTCCCCTCCATAGTGATGACAGGATGCAGTTTTCCAGCTCTCAGCCTGATTTTGCGGGAGTTGGCTGGGAGGCCATGATGGTAATCAGTCAAACAGAAGGTCAAGTTAGCTTCTCTCAGCCTACCAAGCCGGAGCACATGTTACTTGGTAGTCAGCTGCTGGGCACGCCTGGAGCCAGTCAGGTAATTCCCACACTTAGTGCTTGAGTTTTATTCCTATCTGACAATGAGTGTGAACTTCCTGCAACACAGGCTACAGATCAGCCATATTGTTTCTTTGTTTTGTCTTCTTATTTACAAAACAGAAACTAACATTTTATGTCATCCAGCCGTAAAATACTTCATTGATGTGTTAATCTTGTCCTAACTTTTTCTTTCCTCGTGTGTGTAGTCGCCATGGCAGAGATTAGTCCGCAGAATGACGCGTTTCTTCACCACAGTGAATGCCGACGCCTCCTTATCTGACCTGAAAGATGCCTGTGACGGCCTGGCATTGGGCTTCAAACTCACCTGCACCAAACAGGTATATCTGTTATGAAGTATACAAGGTCAAAAGATTATTGAGGTTAAAAACACTCTTAAATACAGTATCCAACTTCACAAAACTCCATCTTGTCTCAGGTGATTTAACTGGTCTTTTTACTGTTTAGTGTTAATGAATGGATCTGAGCTGAAGCAGGTTAATTGACATGCTTTTATTTAGCTGCTTGGGACAATAATACATCTCAGTTAAATGAATAAGTATCTGCCTTTTAGGTGACGGTGAGCACGTTGGACAAACGCAATAACAAACTTATCTTCAAAGTCCATTTACTGGAGATGAATCAGAGAGTGCTGCTGGACTTCAGACTGTCAAAGGTGGGTTTTAGTATTTCACAATAGAATCCATTTCAAGATACAAGTGAATATAACAGGTTTACATTAACTGCTACTATTTATTTTGTCATTTTTTATTTCTATTTGCCAGAACGTAAACAACAGTAAAGTAAATTAAATCCAACTTGACTAAACAAAAAGAAAACAGAACCTGGACCTGATAAGCTAATGAGTATAGAGTCACAGTAATGTTAGCTCATCGTGTGACATGTTTCTGTGTTTCCAGGGTGACGGTTTGGAGTTCAAGCGTCTCTTTGTGAAAATAAAACACAAGCTCGGTGACATCATCAGCACTCAGAAGATCACATGAGAGTCCTGGAGAAATGCAAGTACACTGCTCTGGGCACCAGAGAGAGAACCTGTATATATGTAGTTCTAATGATATTTTAGATATGATCTACTGATATTAAATGTACTCTTCTGTTATCTTTGTTTTTTTGTCCTTCTATCCCTGTGAGAACTGATTCAGTGTTACATGTCAGTATGGCAGACGGGGCTTTTTAAAGAGGTTGGTTATCAGGTTTGAGTTTAGTGTTAGAGTAGGAGGATTGTTAGAGAAGTGTCCTTGTGTGTCCCTTTCCTGCATTTGTGAAGACTGATTTTGTTCTGCAAATGTTTGAATAAAACAATTATTAAAAAGCAAAAACAGAAAAACATTTGTTCTTCCATACTTTGCATCTAATGAACTTGACCACTACATTTTTAGATTGTGATATCTTCAGTGGTACCAATACAATTACTAAACTGTCAAACTCACGGTTACTGCAGCCTCTTGCAGAGTTCGGTTTTACTTTACTTTATTATAATGGGACTGTAGTTTACAATATAAAGATCATAATGTGTCTGAGAGGACTTGAGAGCAGAATACTTGACTATGTAATATACCAACGACAGTTTTGTAGCAAACATTTAAAAAGAGCTTGTATTTGTCAGTGTAGATGAGTTAAAATCCACTGTAAGTCCCAGGATACTAGTGATGCCAAAACTGAACAAACTGTCTTAGCTGTCTACAAAAGCATTTCCAAGTTAAATCAAAAATTTAAAAAACTCTGTGATCTCTGACTATGAGCCGATAGCCTGGACTGTGATGGTGACATTAACAGGCTCATTGTCATCTCCAGGGGGAGGGACCGGTGTGGTGGTGAGGGGGGAAGACGCCCGTGGTAAAGCCATAGTTGGACCTGAAACAGAATAGCAGCTAGATTCATTATATAAGAAAAAAAAGTCAATTCATTATTAGTCATTAATGTGCAATTATTAAGTCATTTACTTATTGCTTTTTTAAGTAAAAAATAATTCAGATTTAGTTGTTTCGTTCAGCTTCATTAAAATAAACGTGTGTTCATGTTACTAAGTTGGATAAGGAGGCTAATGTGGTCAAGACTGCCGTGTGGCTCACTGCAAACGTCTGCTATGACTTTGATAAAATAACAGGGACTGCCTTCCTAAATAGAAAACTTGAACCCATTATCACATAAAGATCTAGCAAGAATGTGATTTTTCTGGATTCTTGATTTCCCAACTTTAAAAGTTGACCTACAAGACGTAAACTATCCATGAGGATTTTAGTTGTTGTTCAGTTCAAACCAAACCATATCATTTAAAAAGGTGAGATCTTGGCTGTTAGTGCTGAAAACAGTTAGTCGACAGTTGTGATGAAGGGTTTTACTTCAGGGCTAGAAGTACAAGGACATTTCAAAGGACTGTTTGTACTATGGTTACTATCATGCGCTGGGACTGTCAATGAAACTTCCTGTCTAGTACATTTTTTAAATTCCTATTTCCTACTTTTTTGTGAATTGCTGGCACCATGCCTGATCTAGATAGATAGACTCTTATTGTCATTGTATAAAAGAACACAACAAAACTTTGTATCTAATGGTTAGGGTTGGTTTAACTGGCTCAGGAATCCATCTCAGTGTTACTACTTTTGAGTTTGTAAAGTCCAAGCTAGGTCTAAATCCACTTGGACATGGGACACATTCATGAACTGAAACTGTATACTACATAGAAAAAGTGTGAAATGTATTAAGTCAGCATTAGTTTCATAATCTAGACATGTGAAGTCCATGTTTAGGTTTCTATTATTGTGTATTTCATGTGTGTTTGTTTTACCGGAACTGGCTGATCCACCAATCTCCTCTATCCCACCCTCTGACCCGGCCACCACTTCATCCTCCGGGAAGTTGATATTTTCCCTCGACTGACTGTGATGCCTGGACAAACCAAAAGAAAATACTGGTTTTATTGCTTTTCTGTACACAGAATTCACCGTTAATATTTTTACAAACTGCAAATTCTTCATTTCTGGTGTTTTTAAATATAGATCAAATGCAGATACTCACAAACCAAACAGCAAGTCATGCAGTCCTAGGGGACGAAACATAAAATATGAATGCGACATAATGAGACAATTTCAATGACGGTTTATCATTTAAGCCATTGGGAGGTTAGTGCTTGTCTATGGGACTCACGTGGATTGTTGTTGCGGTTGCGGATAATGAAGATGAGTAGCAGCAACGTGAGGAAGGCTGCCAAGAGCATCCCGCCAAAAGCTGCTCCGATTACAGCAGGTAGGACATTGGAGCTCGGTTCCGCTGCAACACATCACAGTTACATATTGCAAAATAGAACGTCCGACAAAACACAGAATTGCCTCACACTGTTTATTCAACATGTTACACCTCCGTCTGGTGTTTCTCAACCCATGTCAGCGTTGTTTTTAGTTGTTTTTTTATGTATAAGCCAAATTTGTGATTTTCTTTGTAAATGTTTGCTTCCCTGTCTCAAGCAAGATTACATGCATTCTGTGCAGTGTGTCTTTATGATAAAGCAGCAGTAAATGACACACTGTCTTTTAAAATAAAAAGTTAAAGTCAACGGTAATAAATCAACCTCATGTTTAAATGAACAGAAGTTCCTCACAGGGTAACTGATGCATTAAAAGCACATGGGTTGAAAACCACCGTCCTGTTCTAACCTGACCAATAAGCCTTTCTACACTCTCAATCATAACCTGATTTGATAAGAGCAGTCACACCCTAATAAACACTGTACAGTAGAAACATACAGTTTATAAGAAGCACCACAGGCCAGTTAGAGGAAAGGTAAGGAGCAAGCAAGGTAGAGATGAAATGAGTGGTGCAGTGCTGTGATGTGTGTGTAATTGTTTGTGTTTTAGTTTGTGTATGAGTCTTTCACCTAAGTGGATAACAAAAAAAAAAGTTAGACTGTCAGTAAAACAATGAGCAAAACAGCAACATCAACAAAGTTAGAAACATCACCTAACTCACCTGTCACCTTTTGCTTTGCTAT
This sequence comes from Labrus bergylta, assembly GCF_963930695.1. Classification (NCBI taxonomy): domain Eukaryota; kingdom Metazoa; phylum Chordata; class Actinopteri; order Labriformes; family Labridae; genus Labrus; species Labrus bergylta. The sequence continues at coordinate 19,631,779 of NC_089208.1, read as the reverse complement.
TTGTTTTTTTCCCCTGCATTTGTTCATATTTAATTAATTACTATCCAATTATTAAGGCAACACAGACTCTAGGCCCTGTCTTTGCTTACTCATGTATCTAACCACACTAATCCTCACTCTGATCACTTACTATACCTGGAGACTTTGCTGAAGAAGGGTGTCCGACGGTGCGGTGGTTGACAGGTGTGATGCGGAACTGGTAGGTCTCAGTTGGTGTCAGTCTCCCTACTGTCTGTCTCCTGACCTCTGGGTCCTGGATGATGTTCTGGTACCAGACCAGTGGACCGATCTTCGACTTTGTCTCCTCTTTTGAGTCATTGCTGCCGCCTCTCCTTCCTGGTTGCTCTGACATCCATCGGTGCTCCAGGATGAAACCTGTCCAGCCGCTTTCTTCTTCACTCTCTACCAGCCACTCCAGCTCCACCTCGTTACGTTGTCGGCCATTGTACTCCACTTTTACCAGGGTCACATTGGGTGGCATGGGGTGTCCTGATAAAGGAGAAAAAACAACTGGACTGAAATACTGAAATGGACATCAGTAAGCAAGACAAAAGTTTAAGATATTTAAAAGAATGGACATATAATTTTTCTTTCTGACATCCATGTCCTACAAGATTAATTATACTGGTTTTGGTGATACTGACTTTTACTTTCTTGCTAACCATGAGGTCAAAACTTTTGTCCACTAGGATACTTTGTTTAATCACCAAATGCTTGCAAAGCTGATACCACTTCAATCAGCCTCAGCCGTACTTTCTGTTTAGTGCCTACAGTATACTGTATTCAGAATGGTAGAAGTGTAATACTTTAAATATTATAAGAATTGTACCATTTTACGTAGCATGTTAGCATTGTCACTAGAGCTTTGTTTTTACATCGAGTCTGCCACTGCGCCATAACAAAGCTCCTCTGTCACAAAGCCTTTGTACTTTCACATTGGAACCACAATGGCTGACAAAATGCTGGCCCCTCCCTGTGTGTTATTTTTTAGTACCCAAAGGTTGCAGATATATATGGGTAATTAAGACAATAGTCACTTTCTTTTGCTCGCATCAGCTTTTGGTTTAAGATATGGCTGAAGATCTGAAGTGTTTTTTCAAGCCTTAGTACTTTCGATACTATTGTTCATTAAAATAACTGAGATTGTATCATTTTGAATCATTTCATATCAACTATATATGCAATGTCTGGATGCAAAGTAAGGCTCATTGTGCTAATTGCTTAATTAATTGTGGACATGTTGGGGGTGTAACATGAGTCAAACATATTAGTCCATGACTTCTTTCATTCCATTTAAAAGACAGGTTTGTAAGTTAATGGTCTTAGATGTAAAATGCTAAATCAAAATGTAGAGTCAATCCTCTAGCAGGAAGACAATACATATACATAGTTAAAAAAACAGAAACATTTCTTACTCTTGACCACAAGAGTGACATTGATTTCAGTTCCTCCCACTGCATTGGATGTGGAGCATCTGTACTCGCCGCTGTCTTGATTCTCATGTGTGTCTCTCACTGTCAGATTTGCCCATGCAGATGTTCTTTGCAGCCTGTACTTGGAGGTGTCTCGGACGTCCACACCCTGATTGTTAAACCAGGTGATTTCACTGACAGGAAGGTAGTTGGCTCTAAGATTGCAGGTGAGCTGGACATCACTGCCCTCGTACACTGACACGACTTTGCGCTGCGTCAGCAGTACAGGAGCCTCTACGGGTGATAATGTGAAGAAGTCAACAAAGTATTTCTGCTGATGTTTGTTTTGATTGGTGTGTTTGAGAATGTTAACTGACCAAGTGTGAGCCTGCAGGTCTTGGTTTGTGCCAGAAGTGGATGCCTAGCATGGCAGGTGTAGGGTATCCCACCTTGAGCAGTGCCATAGCGGAGGATCAAGATGTTTGAGTTTTCTTCCCCACCGTTCCCCTGTCCCCCCGGGCCCTCCCACCACACCAAGGCCTTTGGGGTTCCCCCATCCCAGGAGCAGGAAAGCAGCAGATACTTTCTGTTGTTAGTTATGTAGGCAAAACACACTGGCTCTGCAGGGGGAATGTCTGATGGAGAAGAGGTTTAAATGAGTTGAAGTTTGAAAGACAGGATAAAAGTGTGAAATGTGAAAAGTAAATGTAACTTTCTTACATGAGCGTGTGCTGCACTCTAATGATTGTTTTAGTGCTATGTGGGAGCCAACGCATGTGAACAAACTGTTATTAGAATTCAAGTCTTCAGATCGCAGCAAGATGGCAGTATTGGTCAAGGGGTAACTTTGCTGCCCTGTGTCAGACTCGTTTTGTGCCACTCGATGCAGGTCCCCGGTCCAGTGGAGGTTGGGGGAGGGGAAACCCCCGGACCAGGAGCAGAGGAGTCTCAGAGAGGTGTGATTGAGAGTCGGCTCCACAGAACAGGATGGGGAGCCATCTGGTGGGTCTGTGGGGATAAGATACAGCGTAACAACAAGGTAGGGATGTGTAAAGTGGGGTTTGTATGAGGTCATTGGAGCCAGGGACAGTGCCTATAGAACTAAAATTTAAAGGCTGTTTGATATGAATCAACTTAGTAAAATTAGATAGGAGATTTTTTTTAAGTCTTGTTACATAGTGTATTATCTCTGACAAATGATCTGAGTGACTTTCAGAAATTCAATAACTTAACAAGAACAAATATTGGAACAGAATGACAAGCGTCCAGTTCTCTAGCCCACCAACGCTTGCCATGGCTGTGAAATCACAGCGAGGTACCTTCCAGAGAGTCCAATCAACTTCCCAGTCGGCCAGAGCAGGAGAATAGGTCTGCAGCATATCCACCACCCTCTGCTGTGAGTGTGTTTGTGTCTGAGTGTGTGTCAGATGTGTATTTGGAGGGCTTATGGTTCTGTTTTGGAGTCTCACAGAGTGTAGGGAGTAAGGGAATTGCAGAGGTGATTGGCTGAGAGAAGCAAGAAATGAAGGAGGTTTTGGTGTAACACTGAAAATAGGACAGGTTTAACTGGAGGTGCAGGGAGTGTTATTTCAGTAGGAGATTAAGTGTTAATACAGATGAAAAATCAAAGGTGATTAAGATCCTGGATTTGTGTTCTCTTAGTCTTGAACTTTAAATGTCAAATCTGAATCTAGGTCTTTGCCATTTGTAGCACCAAGACAGAGGAACACAAGCTGAGACTGATTAAAGAGATTTACTGAAGAGTAGGAGGATTGATGGCGTAGGCCAAGGTGAGAGATCAGAGTTCACACTCACAGTAGACAGTCAGGCTGATGGATTTTTTGGAGCGGGTGTTGAGGTAAGTGTTCTGTGCCAAGCAGGCGTAGTCGCCGGTGTGCATGCGGAAGATCTTAGTGATGGTATAATGTGGCCCGGCGTAGACCTGGGAGTTGTTGTGGAACCAGACGTATTGACTGGCTGGGTTCGACTGGGCTTGACACAGTAAAGAAACTGTCTCTCTTTCCACAGCTGAATATCCTCGCTCTGTTATTGTGTATGGAGACACGTCGATCTGAGGAATGTCCGGGCCAACTGAGGACAACAGGGAGGGTTTAAGAAATCACAAAGTAAATGCATAGCTGCTGTGATATGTGATATAGTGTCTGAAAAGGATTTAACTTCTACTAGATATTAAGTCAGAAAGTGTTTCTCCAAGTGAAAAATGACTTACAGATGGTTTCCAGCAGTAACCGGTTGGAGCTCTCGCTGTTGACAGCATTGCTGGCCACACAGCGGTACCAGCCAGAGTGGTTACGGTTGACATTTGTCACGTTAATAACACTGGTGTTGCTGTGTGCAAAGGTTGTGATATTGCCACCACGGGTTTCATGTTGCCACACATACTGGATTGGTCCAGTCCCATTTTCAAGATTGCAGCGCATCCACATCGTAGAGCCTTCCACTGGAGATGCATCACTCATCAGCAGGAAGGGCCTTGTGATTGGAACTGTATTCAAGAAAAAAAAGTCTCAAAGTAAGTTTGTTTTCTGTCTCATTAACAGAAGAGCATTATTTATGAATAAAATCTATGTATGCTGATGACACATCACACTACCTTTATATATTTAGCCTGAACAGGTATCAACATCCAAGCTGAGTGAGGCTGCAATTGCTTTTAATGGTTTTTTATACACATGGTTGTACTTGTAAAGTACTAGATGGGAAACAATGTGTTTAATTTTAAATTACTTAAAAATACAATCAAATTGGGGCGCTGGTGACACAGTGGTTGGTGCGCGCGCCCCTTGTATGGAGGCTGTGGTCTTCCAGGCCGGCGGCCCGGGTTCGGATCCGGCCTGTGGCTCCTTTCCCGCATGTCATTCCCCACTCTCTCTCCCTGATTTCTGGCTCTATCCACTGTCATATCTCTCAATTAAAGGCACAAAAAGCCCAAAAATAAATCTTACAAAAAAAAAGAAACATTCAAATCTGCAATTTTGTTTTAATTGCTGAAGACTAAAACAAATTCTGATCTAACCATGTTGGTTCATAGTCTTAAAATCCAATTATTATGTTTTTAATGTCAGTATTGGAAGAGATGAAATAAAAAATGTATCTTTGGCCAGAGCAGGGCTTGCTCCGCCCACTTATTTAAGCTAAATGTCTCCTTAATTTCATTTTTAATGTATTAATATAAGAATGGTTTCACTGTCCTATTTCAAAAAGGGTTCCATAATATGTTATGTTTATGTCGCAAAAAGAAGAATACGCTTATATCGTGGATGTTATCTCAGTGACATCAGAGGATATGAAGCCCAACAATGGCAGTCACCATATTGGAACTGCTGACTCCAACTCACTTCCAACAGGCAAAGAGGTGGAGTTGAGACTGATTGAATACCTTGGTTGCTGAAACTCGCCCATCCCGCTTGGCTGGCTTCTCATCTAGCTAGCAAATCCCAACCGACAATTTGAGGTCATTATGTGGGGCTCCCGCTGTGCTGTGCTTCCGAAATGTTGACACATTGTGGATTCACAGACTGGGACGCCAATATTACACTGTTACGGAATCATTAGATCAATATTGGAATATGGATGTTACCTCAGATGTTATTAGAATGGTGGTTTGGTTTGGAGTATAAAAGACAAAAGTATCCCCATCAGCTCCTCATTACACAAACACACACTTCCCACCAACACCCACCCACTCTGCTAACTACACCCCTGTGTGAAGAAGGTGTTTCAGAGAACAGGCGGTCTTACTTCGGACAGTGAGGTGCACGTAGTAGTAGTAGACTTTGGGCTCTAGCTCGATGTCATAGAAGGCCTGGCAGGTGAACAGGCCATGAGCGGCCACAGGCAGGTTCTCGATGCTCACAGCTGCGCTGTTTGAGATGATTGTGATCTTTCCAAGTGTCTCTGCCAGCTTCTGGATCCTCGTTCCTTTGCCCAAATTATACACCACAGCTTTTATAGCTTCAGTGCCTGGCTTGGTGAAGCTCCATATGTACATGTCAGGTAAAGTGGCCCCGCACTCCAGGATCACAGCTTTGCCCACTACCCCATACACACTGGTGTCCTGGTACACCACCTCCCAGTTGTGATTGATCTTCACTGCAAGAGGAGGAAGAGGACACGCAGGTATGCATGCAAAGGAATGGAGTGGAGGAAAATGAGATGGTGGTGTAGTGTGCCCTGACAGTGTTCAGTTACAGGATTGGTTACACTGTACGTTTCAGACACACTGATAGTTTAAAAAGCGATTCAAAACCGAGTAATGGGATTAGTCAAACAGTTTTTCCAGCCACAATTTTTTCATCTTCTGCATCTTATTTCTTTAACTATTTTCTTTATTTTTGTGATGTTCTTACAGACCTTATAGGGCTGAATAATATAATAAAAAATGTAAATGTAGGTATAACCTTTTTTTTTAATCCTAGGATGAAAACTGTTGTGTGACGCAATGAAATATAATAAACACATTAAAATAGCGTTCAGTCCTAATATAATTCAAAGAATATATTGTAGGTCTTTTCTCATAGATTTTGTTTTTAAATGTATCATAACACATCCCCAATAATAAATTGTCCGGGTCGATATATATCCGATATACTGATGTATTGATATATTTAATATTAGCTCATCACAGATACATTGGTATTATAGCATGTCTTATCAAAGAACAATGACATTTTTATTATTTAAAATGTAAAATTGTCTATTTAATAAATGACACTGTAAACTAATTTTTATCCCCCCAAAAATCTTTTGTGTTTTTATTTACAGAGGTTAAACATAATCATGACATACATGATTAAAACTAGCTATCAATTATTGTTGTGATTCACCAAAATCATTGGCTAACTGAAGTAATAGCACATTTTATTCTAATGCTGTTTGACCGTTCAAGTACTCTTATGTAGGGTCACAATCTGCAATTCAAATAGACGAAAATGAATCAAAGACACTGGACTTACCATAAGTCGTAGAAGTGGCCTCAGTACATGTACATTGGAGGAAAAGAAATGCCAGTCCTAGCAGTTGGGCCACCATGGTATCATGATGATCCAGAGTCCAACAACCTTTTTACTCTTTAAAAAATGTTAATATAAAAACGTAGAGCTATGGCCCCCGGAAACAGCCTTTCATAAGTTGCCTCCCCTGAAGTTGTCTCTTTTCTTCTCTCAGATCCAGAGGTAGAATCCCATTGACCGTATGAGACTGAGAGTAGGAAGGGACTGAGGGTCACTAAACTGATTTGGACTCAATTATTCATGTGTTTTTCCTTTCTCTCTACCCCTCCTTCCCTCTTTCTTTCTCCCGCAGGGTTAGAATAACACAACGATACGCAGCTCATCTATTATACAGGTTAGAAGCATAGGAGGACAGGTTAGTCTCCCAAACACACCTGCACATTAACTAATAGCTGATATCAAGGCTCTTCACATGAACATTACTCCACTAGACTTTATATTTCATCTGCACCTTTTCTCCTAATTCACAAGTCAACACTGTCATTTATTTATTGATTTGTACGTTTATATAATTCATTGCCCAAACAATACAATTAAACACATAAATAAAATCTCAAAGCTTGAATTAAATCAATGTTCATTGAGTATATCATAATGATTTTTGGAGTAATCAAAGATTTGTTTAATTCTGCTATGTGGCAGAATGATGAATTCTTCATCCAGATACAAACAATTTTCTTTTCAGCCTGCCTGCAGGGGATGTGCACAAAAATAAGGAATGAAAAACAGGGAGTCAAACAAGGTTTATCCGTATTTCTTTTTCTTTTCTTTTTTCTACAAGCTTAGGGACGTAAAGGTCTTTCAGGCTGCACAAACAATAAAAGTTTGCAATTAATTTTTGAGGCAATGAAAATCTGTTTTTCCCAGTAAAATCAGATCTTGGTTGCGTTGTGAAATTACAAACCTCAGATTTTTAATTTCAGAGGACCAGAGAGCAGAGTAAACTGTACTGATGGGATTAGGATTAAAATAGATTTAGAAATCTGGCATCTCATAGAGTTGGTCTGTGTTTCCTCACAACATGCAACATGCTGTGACCTCGACACTCTGCAAGCCACAGTTTAAAGACATAAAGCGGTGGTGTCCAGTGAATGATGTGCTGATGCTGCACAAACACACACAGTTGTCTATCAAGTTACTGTTGTCCAGTGTTTTTAGATCTACTTGATGTGCGTTTCTGTGTTAATGAAAGAATAAAGAGAGCATGTTAAGTGGAACCATGAGAATGTAATGTGAGATGTGTGTCATGCATGAATGCAGGACAGGGATCGGTTTTCCTCCCTTGGCAAAGACTGAAATGCAATCAAACAAGACAGACAATGACGGAGAAGCCATATCTATTTAAAAATAACACAACAATCAAGTGAAATTACACTATATGTGTGAAACAGTTAAAACAGGAAGATGCTGTCATAAGTATTTATTTATCTTCAATGGTTGATCACAATGGCAGTTTTTTATGTTTATTATCCACTTTAAAAAACGAATATGCAGAACCATTACATTCTCATAATCTTTACACTCTACTCTTATTTTTGTGCTGTAAAACTCAACAACTGAGAAAAAGATTTAAGTAAACACACAGCTCTTAGGTCTACCAGCCTTCTGATAGTGACCCAGATCTTTCCAAGGCTTAGACAATTAAGCATTGCTGCGCAACAGACTGATGCAGCTAAAAATGATGGATTTAAAAAAACAAAAGGACGTTCACAGTCTGTGAGGTCCCACAAACTGGACACTACTTGTTGCTCAAGAAGCTGTGAATTAATTGTCATGAATTTGATCAGCATACGGGCAGCGATAGGCTGACTTTCTAGAATCTATTCATAATAGCAGACTGATGGAGCCTTCCAATAGAACTTGTGCCGGAAAGTGGTAACTGTATGGGAACGGAAACATGGGACACCAAAAGTATGCTTCTTCTCCTCTTTACTTTCTAATTGGACGCACTAGCATTACATTATTTCTTTGTTTTTAAACGTCCATAAAAATATGATCATGACTCCATAGCTTCGGGAAAAAAAAAAGAAAACATTTTTTTTTTCAGTGAATGTAGTTTGCTCATAATAATGACGTTTTGTTTTGTTTTATTTTTTGTGGATAATAAACCATACTCTCAAATTTGTAACACATCATTTTATAATTAAACACCAAATACCAGAGGCTTATGAAGCCACAACAAATCCCTATACTGAACTCTGTTTGACCCTATCAAACAGGAACAGATGATTTATTATGACAGTTTTCAATATAAAAAATGGCAACCAGGCTAATCCTGAATAATTAGTGCCTGTACAGTCAATGGGACACGCAAGTAGGTCTGATACTGTACTGTCACAACAGTGCCTAGAGCTCAAAGCTAAGGTTAGCATGCTACTATGCTCATTTACATAGACAACGGTAACGTGATTAATAAGTTAATAATGTTTGTTGTTTCAGTATTACATGTTAGCAAGGTAGTTGCAAGTTAGCAAATTATAATTGGGAACTTTGACCTACTGGAGGGACTTCTGAAACAATCATCCTCTTAAGGCCATTCACAACAGTACAACATTTAATGACAATCAATCTAACAGTTTAAAAAGGCATATTTCAGTTTGAGCCTAAAAAGAAAACTGACCACCAACATTATGATTTATCTGGCTGATACGGTTACAAATAAACTAACCATCCAAACTACTCTTTAACAACATCAAGAAAAGAGCCCAGAGCAGATTTGTAACTGTTAATGGATATTTCATTGTATACAAAGAGACTTTTAAAGGCAAGAGTGTGGAATAGTAAGTATATGGTTTCATATTTTCAGTCACCATTAACACAAGTTAACATGGTCATTTTTATTTAAATGCTAAAAATTCAAGGCTCATCCAACAACCAATCTCAGTGAAAACTAAAACCATGAATAAAAACATAAATTTCATGAAACAACACCATTTCTTCAGTGTTGTTTTTTTTTCAAATGCAAAGAAAAGCATGATACAAAATACAAAAGGAAATGAAAAGGTGAGTTCCGCTGTTCTACAGTGAAAGGATTATGGGTATGAATGTTGCAGGATAAAAAGAGTGGGCCTCAGAGTTAAAGAATTATATTATATTATTATTATTGTATATTATATATACAATATCAGATAAAGTAAGGGGTGGATCACATCGGAGATCAAGAAATAATAAATAATGTTGTAAGCATTTGCAAATCAAATGTAATACATCCATTCAATATACATTTTTCAAATGACATTAAATCATGGTCCCACAATCTTCCCTTTTCACAAAATAGATTATATAATAAAAGACACAACAAAACAATAAAATATTTAAAAATGGGACTCAATTCAAAGTCTGACATCAGAAGCTGAATTGTCCTTTGCCCCCCGGAGCTGTCCAATAAGATGCAGAGGGTGCAAAGACACCGCCTGATAGTCCAGGGTCAAACAAAATCTCCCTTACAGGAAAGGTTTGGGGAAAAATCGTGTTGTGTCATCTGTCCTCATTGAAGCAGTTTCAGTTTGAGACAAATTCAGTGCCGGTTCAGACATACTGCTCTTTGGGAAAAGTATACGCCCCCACTCCTGGGGGAGGTGAAGATAGGCCTGGTACTGAGGGGTATTTAAAGATAGCTGTGGTGTGCGGAGGAGGAGAGAAAGTGTTTTTTGACATGGTGTTACTACTGCTGCTGCTGGTTGCGGGGGTTGTGTGTGATGAATGGTAAGGGTGCTGGGGCAGAAATGACAGAGGAGGGTTGATGGGAGGGGAGTAGGGCTCAGGATAGTCCTCCTTGTTGCAGGCCAGCCTGTAGCTCACGTAGTCAGCTGTGTTTGGGAGTTCTTCATAAAATCGTCCTGAATGCTGTGAAGAGACGACAGACATGATAAACATGGTGCGCTATGAGAAACAATACAAAGGCTCAATAATTGGAAAAGTATATAAGGTGCACAGTTAATACTAAGGAAAAAAAAATTGATTAGGCAATATATCGTCATCCTGATTTGTATGAAATGATTATAGAATAACTGTTGCCAAATATCAAATATTAACTAAAAAATAGCTCTCTTTTTAACAGATTTCCCAGCCAATTGAATAGATGCGTCACTTCTGCCCAACCCCTCATGGTAGCGTGTATGACCTGCATGAAGGTAACCTGGCTGAAGTTACATGGCCGATAAAGAAGACAAGCGGGTTAAAAGAAGAGGAAGAATCAGAAGAAGACAGGGGGATACAGTCAGAAAACAGTGAAATGATAAGAGATTGAAGCGTGAAAAGAGGTGAAATTGACCTTTTTAGGGGCATTTAATATTCTTTAGTTAATCAAATATTGTGACAAATCATTATAGTATTTTCTTGCAATACGTCAATTATTGCAGAATTGCTGTATCGTCTTTCTTCTAGCTAGGTGTATTGTACTGTGAGAAACATCTTTTATTGTTATTTTAGTCTTTGGGTAAGGGGAGGGTCGGTCTTTGATATTGGACTTCTGTGCTTGTCATGGATTGGCCAAAATGAACACCATGTTTGAGCATAGCGGTGTTCATAAGTGTACTTTGTACCAGAACAGGCTGGGCTAAAGATCGATGTTCAACTTTGTGGTTAATTGGATCAGACGGCAGGGAAGGCTGCTGGACAGACCTGGTAAGCCTTAAAGTGTACTGCGGGGGAACTGGAAACATCTGGCAGAGAACCCTGTCCGTGAGGAACCCTGTCCAATTCCAAAAGAATATCGCTTTCATCCGGGGGAGGTTGGTGACATGGATTCTGAGTGGTTCATGTTCAAAGTCTTTATTGTGGAAGCGGCTTGTAGGAGTGGCAGTCAGTAGACCATTTGTGCCTGTCGTGATGGCAACCTTAGAACCAACTGGTGGAAATTTCGGGCTTGGTTAACCTGACAGGTATCGGGGTTGATTCAAGGGCTGTGGCTTCAGTGTTTGGAAAGCAAAACCCTGGGCATGGGAGTTTACTCATCAAGTCTGCATGTGCTTTGTAGACTTGGAGAAGGCTTATGACAGTGTCCTGTGGAAGGTACAGCAGGAATATGGGGTTCCGGGTCTGTTGCTATACGGGCCATCTGGAACCTGTACAACCAAAGTTGGAGCTGTGTCTGCATCCTCGGCACAAAGTCAGACACGTTACTGGTGTGCTTGCGCAGCCGGGGGGGTGGGGTTTCTAGTTTGAGGGCCTCAAAATCTCATCTCTGCTTTTTGCAGATGATGTGGTTTTGTTGGCTTCCCCATGCTGGGACCTCCAGCAGACATTGGTGCAGTTTGCAGAAGTAACTGGGATGACAGGGATGGGAACTCCAAGACCGAGGCCATGGTTCTCCCCTGGGAAACAGTGCTACCTCCGCATGGGGAGTCCTTTCCCCAAGTGAAGGGATTTAAGTATACTGGGGTCTTGTTTACCCCGGTGTGAGGTTATAAGGGGCCGTGAGATTGACAGGAGGATTGGCTCAGTGTGGGCCGTAATGCGGGCATTGTACCGAAACGTTGTGATGAAGAGAGATCTTAGCCTGAGGGTAAAGCTCTTGATTTAACCTATGGCCATGAGTGATGGGTGGCGACCAAAGGATTAAGATCAAAAATACAAGCAGCCGAAACAAGTTTCCTCCGGAGTGTGGCTGGGCTCAGCCTTAGAGAAAGGGTGAGATGAGATATTTGGGGCAAGCCTGCTACTCCTTTGCATGGAAATGAGCCAGTTGAGGTGGTTCTGGCATCTGATTAGGATGTGTCTCTTCTGAGGTTTTATGGGCACGCCCAACTAAGAGGAGAACGTGGGGTAAACCCAGAGTTCGCTGGTGGGTTCATATACTCCACTTGCCCTTTGAGCGCCTCAAATTCCCAAAAGAGGAGCTGGAAACCGTTGTGACGGTGAGGGTTATCTGGGTTGACTTACTTTTTCTGCTGCCACCGTGACCCAACCTCGGAAAAAAGTGGAAGAAAATGGATGGATGGACAATGTTATGAATGGGGATACATTTTATAGTTTTTTGGCTAATTCAGTTATTCCGCCTTAATTTTATGAGCTAGACTAAATGGCCAATGCAAGAATCTTCAAGGTAGTGGCACCTCTAACACAATGCATCCTGGTATGTGTAGGCACTGACAGCACAAGTAAAAGAGAGCTGTATCATTAAGTATCCCAGTCAATGCAGAATTTATAAATTCAATTGACTACATTTACGGACAACAGTGATTTGACACCAAGATAAAAGTCTTTCATCCTTCAAGCAAGGCTTAAGTCTAATTTATACAGGTTCCCATTGTTAGCACTCATATAAATAAGGTGTAGTGATACACAGCACTACTAAAAATGTCAAGCTTTTTTATACTGATTCAAAGGTAGCAGGAGCATGAAAGGTAACCTTGCATCAATTAAGAAGAGGAGAAGAAGACCATTTAAAAAAAAATGATGTTAACAATGCTGGTTAAAGAATTGTCAGAATGTTTTAGTTTTTGGGGAAAAACATGCATTCAAAACACTGTATATACTGCAGAGTACACACAACCCATTAGTGAAAGTAAACACTTTTTTACTGCTGTGTAACACCATAAAGTTGATCAGTAAAATGCATCTGACATCCTCCCGTTAAATGTGTCAGCTTAACATACCTGTTTCCTGAATGGTTATTTAAACTATAGTCTTTAAAACTGTACAACACAATTAAATTACATTATTGTAAAGCACTTCACCCACAACTCCTCTGATCACACAGATTCCACCTAGAATGAAGCCATTTTGGTCCTACAGTTTGCATCAATTAATTAACAAGCTCTGGTATAGTACAGAGCCTAATTCCACAAAAAAAAAACAGTGTAATGATAAACTGTTGTTCATCTATGTAAAGCAATGCTTATGATAGAGTTACACTACTGAAGCTACCAACACAGGTGTTTATCAGGTCAGTTTTTAACCTCATTAAACCTCTACTAAGGACTATGTGAATGTGTATGGATTGTTTTGCGAACTTTCTCTTATTCTACTGTTACAGCAGGACAAATTCTAAATGTATCCTTCTTATAAGAGCACAGACACCAGTTAAAGTTAATTTATATCATCTACATCATTGTTAATTATAACAGAAACTATTAAAAAAAGGCAAAGATTATGGAACATACTTTGTAATCTTAAACACACTGATAAAAAAATAAGTGGCATTCAAGTTCGTTATTTTTTAGTTTTTTTCCAACCCACTGACATGATGAAACCACTGACCTGTATCAGTAGGTTACCGACTGTGACCAGGTTTAAATTTACTCGTTCGGAGCTTCTTTTAGCCTTCAGGCCTTATGGGATTAATGCCCTTTGGCTTTGGCAGTTTTTGTATTTTCTATTTTGATGCACTTGAGCACACTGGCAACTCTTAGAACATGTGGCATTTCAAAGGTACCTGGATGTCATCGGCTGGTCTTTTCCTTATCGGCTGTGACAGTTTTTTGGACGGAGAGTCATTTCTGATCAAGGAGGAAAAGAGAATAAAAGATGAGGATGGTACTCCAGGGTACAACAGGTCTACAAAGGAATAACCAGCAAACAAAGGAAACAAATGGAGGGAGAAATAATGGACTGTTTACATACGAGGAGTCGTCTTTCCGGCTTCTTATTTTGAGCACCAGGACTGTTATCGTAATGCCCATGAGCACTCCAGCAGCAAGTAATAAGGCAACTACGCTGATGACATCACCTGTTGCAATCTGTGGTAGTGGCTTTTCTAAAAAGAAAACATCAAGCACATTTCATGTTAGCGTTATGATTCCCTATAACTGATGTTTGCATTTAAAGAAACACTTTAATTACAACTATAAGTAACATCAGTAGCAGTCATAGTTTTCGTCCAGAGCCCAGGTAAACATACCTATAATGCTGACCTCCACAGAGGCTGATCGCGTCCCAATGCTGTTGGTGGCATCACACACATAGGTGCCTTGGACCTCATACGTGATTGGCCCTTTAAAGGTAAGGATATTTTCTCGGATCTCTGCATTGCTTGGTATTGTGCCATTTACACTGAAGAATAAATAAGAAAATAACACTTAAAGAAAGTGCAAGTAGGACACAAACTTCAATCCACACTTTGTCCACCTTGCAACTTAATTTTATGATACAGAAAGGGAGGGATTTATTCAGCTTTTGGACATTTCTTTTATACATTTTTTTGTCATATTTTAAAGTCACCCTTTTGAAAGTAGTCTATGCCTTGACAATAACCTCCTTAATCTCATAGTATTAAAATGACCTAACCCTATCATTAAATTTGAACGCATACAAACAGAGTTGTACTCACAGTCGCCACTGATACAGAGAGGCGGCTGGGTTGGCATCAGCTTGGCAGCTCAGCTGGACATTTTCTCTGTTCAGGTACCAGTTTCCATCAAACCCATCCACTGAAACATCTGGCTCATCTGATTAGAAATAAATTTTAAAAAAAAAATTCAGCTTTCATACTTGGTTAAATCTGTATAGCTATGTGCATAATGTTGTCTGTGAGAAAAAAAAAATGTACACTGAATATCCAGGGTGACACTGTCAGTGAAGACCTCCTCGTTGTATGAGGTGACACAGGTGAGTGTCTCCTTGTGTGTATCTTTGCTTGGCACCAAAATGTAGTCGCTTTGAACAGTGAATGTCCCGTCTGAGTTTCTGAATTCTCTGGTTGTCACTTCTCCTGGCACCCTGGTCTCCCACCTGAACACAACATCAACACGGAATCAGTGTCATCACACAGAGATGTGTCCTGATTTGTGATGACAGAGTTAAAAATGAGGAGCTCAAACACTCCTCTTCCTCCACTAAAGCATACATTTTACACTCACACAGACACACACACACACACACACACACACACATAAACACACACCTGATTGTGCCAGGTGGTTTTCCATTGGATGAAACGCAGCTGGCCACTGGTGTTTTCAGATTGGATGAGCGAGCCACAAGGGTTGGCGTGGACAGACTCATCTGAGTTGTGGGGCGAACTGAGGTAGTGAAAAACAACAAAGATATGATGTTGATCTATTTTTAACATACACCTGCCCATTCAAATTCTTGACAGGTTAATCCCATTTAACATTTTCTTTAAAGTACATCTAAACAGCATTTGGTTTGGTAATCGATTTGCTCGCATCAAAGTCATTTAAACTGTTATATTCTGATTTATTTTTGGGCGTTTTGTGCCTTTATTGTAGAGATAGTGGATAGAGTCAGAAATCGGGGAGAGAGAGAGCAGGGAATGACATGCGGGGAAGGAGCCACAGGTCAGATTCGAACCTGGGCCGACCGCTTGGAGGACTACAGCCTCCATAAATGGGGCGTGCGCACTAACCAATGCACCACCAGCGCCCCATTTAAAGCGTTATATTCAATGGAGCTGATTGAATTAAGTCACAATTTTATAAGCTATAATGCCAATATTTGTGTCCTACAGGTATTGTTCATCCTATGCGAGTATAGGTCTGACGTTATCAATTAAAAGAGAATTCTCCTACATAGCATTTTTAAATCATGGGCTGATTTCCTCTATAACCTATAAGCAACATTTTAAAAGTGAATAAATGCACACAAGTAAACATGACGCTAGAGCCTGGAGCTGTTAGTTTTGATTAGAAGCTGGCAGCATTTTCCAAATTCAAGCTTCTGCAAACTCAGTGACTAACTCATTAAATTAAAATGTTTTAATACATACTTAAATCTTGGTGTAAAAACAAAACAAAACAGTTTGAGTATTTTAAGATTAGTGATGTTTCACAGTTTTCAACTTAATGCCGAGAACGTTACACATCCGTCTTACCGAAGACAGTGAGATTTACTGTGTTTTCTCTGTTCCCTGCGGGGAACGTTGTGTATTCACAGATGTAGGTGCATTCATCAGCGAGACGCAGCGAGGAAAAGGTGATAGTGGTGTCTTCTAGATTTGGAGTTCGTCGCCTCACTGCTCCGTTTTTGAAGACCACTCGGTCCCTGTAGGGCGGGGCAACAGACACACCAAGAGAGGGGTTGGCGATCGCCACGTTCTGCTTGGTGCCATTCACCAGTTTCTGCCATGTCACCTTGAGAGAGAAGAATGGAAGTTACTGAAGGGACACAGTGTTATGGTGGTTAGCACTGCTTCTCACAGCCAGAAGCCTCTTGGTTTCAACCAACTGTCTGGATAGGAGCTTTTAGTGTGTAATTCACGTGTTCTCTCTAGGCTAGTGTGGGATCTCTCTAAGTCCTCTGATGTCCTCCCAGATTCCAAAGACATGCTCGTTGGTTTAAATGGTGACTCTGAATTGCCTAACGTTATGTCTATGTGTCAATGTTTGTTTGTCTCTATAGGTCAGCCCTGGGCTTAGGACGTACCCAGCCTCTCGTCCAATGACAGCTAGAATAGGCTACAGCCCTAGAGTATCGTCAGTGGATGGATGGATAGTGTTCGGGTCATTGATAAACAACAAATGAATGTTGACTTCAGTCTGCTATTAAAATACATAATTTTAAGTCCTCAGTTATGCCCCCTCTTATAGTTGCAAAATGACATTTTCCCGTATTTAATTGAATGGAAATTACATGGAGACAAACATGCACTATTTTTTCCTCTCATCATTACATAGTGCTGTTTATTTCATCAGAGACTCTTTCCTGCATTAGATGTAATAACTGACTTTACTTTCCACTTGGCAGGAGCGATTACAAATATGAACATTACACTGACAAACTTTGATCAATTTTTGAAATTAAACCACAGTTGATAATAAACAGTTGTTAGGTTTGGGGTTATATTGTCATATTGTTTCTGCAATGTCATACACAAATTAAATGTAGCATCTTGAAGTAAACAATGCGCCGTACTAGATGTTTAAGAATCAGGTTTTGGAAAGCTACTATTAACAAAGTCATTCATGAGATGAAGCAGTTTATTTATCAAATTGTATTTTAGATCCTTCCCTGTATTTCCAGGTTGCCTTAAACAGACTGTTGACTTATTTCTCAAAGTCAAACAAGGCACAAAAATGTGTTATCAGCTAGATTTCTATTGAACAAGTCAGGCAAAAATAATGTAAACAAAAGTTTTTTTTGAAAAGTTTTTGATCTATTAGGTACATTTATGTGGTTGGCCCACGCGAGCTCGTTTTCTAGTGGTTGAGCCTGTTATCTAGCTGACGTAGCAAAATGTTGTCTCTTATTGCTAATGTCAGCATATTCATCCAGACTCCTCAGGTTGTTCCGGTTTGTATATTTTATAGCTTCCTTTTGCAGATAAGTTTATCAGCTAATGTTACGATGCTAATGTTCGTCCGATTAGATACGCGACAAACAATTGGCTAACTTAAGTTGCTTGCTTATATCATCGCTAGCAATATCTGACTTTGATTTGGTATAGATGCAAACATTTTGTGGAAGTCATGAGACTAACTACAACTAGATAGTTCTGTTTTTTTTTTAAATTGCAAAGCACAAGCGGATTGAGGTCCAGTCATGGATAGCTACATTTCAAGTCACTCTAATTATTATCAAATACTTTCTTATCCTGGTGAACAGTTTAATATGAACACAAATATCTTAGAGTAAACATGTAAAATGTGTTGTTTTATCATCATTACCAGACACAAAAACAAAGCTTCCACTCCAGACCTTAATCCCTTGATCTTTGTCTTGCGTATTTAATTGACGGAGTGATTATCTCGCTGTCTAGGCTATCAACTGAGTATGACATGCGAGGGAAGAACAGTTGTCTTTTCAATCCGGTTTTATCATCAGGTCATTTATTTTATGATGTCATTCTTCAATGTTACAAAAAATTGGGAGTGATTCCCGTGCTCAGGTGGGCCATCGACTGTGTTACCTGTGAGATTTTGACAGGCGGGGAACTATTGATGAACCGACAACGAAGATCCACCTTTGAGCCAACATACCCCCACTTCCCATCATCCATTTCCACAGTCTGGCCATTTATCCCTGGAGGAGAAACACAAGGGTTAAAGATAACCACTTTCACCTATGCCTGGCACACACATACATACTTAAACACATCAGAAATACACACAGACCACAAATAAACACATGTTGGCTGCATCAGACTGGCACTCTCTAAGCTGTTCACAGTCAGCACAGCATGTTGAGCAGATAAAGTGAGCTGATCTGTCAAAGGCGATGCATTTTAGCAGCGTTAGAGGTGAGCTGGGGTCAAAGGTTTCGGATTAGACCGAGGTATAAATAAACATGATTTGTTCGGTTACTGTTCCCACTGACTTACTGATCTCCTTTAACAAATCCACAGCTGCACCACGCCCACTTTCTGAGCGTACGTGAGTCACGTGTGTTTTTGTCCGATAAACTAAAAGCAACAATATATTTAATCTGGCTTCAGGAGGAGTAAAATAATTATTTTTATAGAATAAAGAACGATGATGGTACAATGAACCAAACAGCTCAGGACATTTGCTGCTCTCGTTTTCATACACACATGATCACACACAGACAGATACCTTTGATGCTATTGTACCTCAGTCAGAAACTATAAGCCATCTTTGATCATATTACCCAAAGTCTATTTTATAATATTTTTCTTTATTATTACTAACTTTTTAGAAAAAAAAATGTACACTGAAGAAATCCTTTTATTTTTATACATAATCCTTTTAAAATCCCCTTTTCCCTTTATTGTGGGAAGAGCCAAATTGTATGTTTGCTAAGGGGACAGAAAGGCATGCAGATATTTTCCATTTTAGTTGTTGAAATGACAATCTAAGCCCTTAACCCTTATAAAACCATTTTTTAGTTTCCTTTGTTTACTTACTATATTTAGTTTTAGTAATAGGGACAAATACACTTTTTAAAATGACATTTTAATGAAAAATTTCAACATATCCTCATTGTTATATAAATTATATTAATTCCACAAACAAGATCATCACTAGCCCTTTTTTTTCCTCCTAAGATATATTTATCATCTCTCTTTGAAAGTTTCATCTCTCAGAGCTCACTGTGATATTAGAGTCTAGTAACAGGAAATGAAAGACACCGAGATGTGCATATTGAGTGCTTGCATGTGACACAGCAGCATAATGGTTGCTCACTCAATAGTTATAATTATGGAAACAGCCACTATTTAATGGCAGCCCTGAGTTTGTTCATGGAAAAAATCAAATAGGTGCCTTTTTCGTAACAGACCTTTCCTCATCTGGCTATTTTTACATTTTGTAGACGCTTGTTCCTATAAAGCCGGCAACTGGAAATTTTAATACATGAATATGATGCTGAATTAAATACTCTGACTGTAACCCAGGGGGGAATTCCATGTCTGACATATTGTATTTAAAAAACAAAACAGATATTAGATGCCATAGGTCATCATGTAGTCCAATATTTCCGTGTTATTAATGGATGAATATTGATTGGACCATGAATGTCCTGGTCTCTATCATTGAGCAACAAATCAAAAACACCCCAGGCTGACAGCAAAACTAAAGCCGTTCACATCTCTGAGAGCGTCCTCTGGTTAACCATGAAGTAATATTCATATTTCAACCCAGAGTTGTTTCGAGCAGCTTCCTCGGGAAATGGTTCGACTTGCAATTTCCTGCAGGGATACAATGAACAACAATGAAGTTTAACCTTTTCTTGTGCCATTTATAAAGGTTTACACAGTGAGCATTAGTAAAGGATGTATGACTGCAATGACTCTTGGGATTCATTTTTTTATGCACTGGCACCTTGACTGCAATTCATTGTGAAGATTTTTTTTTTTTATCAGACCCTATAGCAGAAACACATCAATGATACATTTATGAAGAAAATTGAGGGTTTTCTATGGTATTTTTCCACAGGCTGGTTAACCTTAAGCAGAAGTGGGGTCAGTGCTCCTTTGTGCTGGCATTTAAATCTCCTGCTTTTCTGTCATTTTCCTTGCACTCACTTTAAACGGCAGGAAGGTTTAAAGAAGGCAAGATGCGTAGACTTTGTAATGCATGTAATATATAGCTGAACATGCTCTTGCTGCCATACTGGGTATGTTCATGTATAAGTAACAAAGCCCCTAATAGGTCAATTGATACTCCTCTGTCAACAGTTGACAACATATATTGGTGAACACTTTGAATTTTGTCCAAACAGTCAGTGTGTTTCTCTTTAAACACATTGAATACAAAGGTTTCTTAAAACTTATGCAGGTACTTTTTGCACAATCACATCGTCATTGAAAGATCATAATAATCACAAACCTTACAATCTTACAAGAGAAACATCAATTTCAAACACACTGTTTACTGATCTTTGTTAGAACAACTGCACCGGTCTCAAAAGTAGGGGTGGGTATGAGTTCTTGAGTACTCGAGTACTGTAATGCTCATTGACGTCTTTCTAGTAACATTTCAGTACTACTGATGTTTATGGGTTTGTCTTACTGAATATACTTAGTTAGAAAATAATAAAAGGTACACAGAGAGGTTTTACTTAGTACTAGAGGTACTACTTTAAGAGTATAAAAAACAGATCTGCCCCAGCATCTGCAGCACTCTACAGCAGCTACAGTAACACTCAAGGGATACATAATTCCAAAAGGCGAGCGCACATTACAAAAACAAAAGAAGACGATAACGTGCAGATATGCGGCTTTAAATTTCCACATAATAGAAATAATAGTTTGATGTTTAACAACATTTTGGTCCGAGTCAGACCAAAAAAATGTATTGTCTTAATAATGTATCACATTCTCTATTTTTCTTCTTAGGCTTTAGTCTACACATACAATTCTTGAATTATGAATATAATGATAATATAAGCAGTTAGATCAACCAGATCACATGCGGCCAGAGGCATGGCATGTGAAGGGTTGATCTGAACAGATCATGGATCAGTTGTGATTTGTTCACTACTACTTGGTAATATGAGAATTAGCTAGATATGTATTATTTATACATTGTACCGCTTAAGAAAATCTTAAAATAATATGATTCTATCTTGTTGCAGGCTTGAGAACTACATCCCACGACTGGTACGACTGATAGGCATTGCTGAAAGTGTGGTGTACCCCAAGGTTCGACTTTAGGTCCACTTCAACTTTACATCATTGTTGACACCACAGCTTACATCATTCATGTAATCACAACAATTCTGTGAACCTATCAAAGTCCCTCTTAAATATGGGAATCTTACATTTACCGGGATACAGTAACTACACAGAAAAGTCCCAAATCCATTGGTTCTTCAACTAAAATTTTAAAAAGTGCTTTAAAATTTTTTGCCAAAACCTTAGCTCTTTGAATGTTTTCTGATAGCTATCAAATAGCATTGGGATTGAAATATCAGAAGCAGAATCCAATTTCAGAATTCTGATTCTGATACTTTAGTATTATATGAGGCATCGTCTTGCTTAAAACTTTGGAACAACCTTTTTCAAATTCTCAAAGAAACAATATCAGTGAGTGTGGGGAGCGGTAGAATAACATTGTATTTTATTACTGATATTACTAAAGTTACTTTTATATTAGCTTGACTTCCCTCTTATTGCAAAGAGAGTGAAGAAGAGAGACAATCTACTTAAAAAAACACCAACTTTACAAAAATCTAATGTCTGTATTTTAAAGAATTTATTTATATGAAGAGAAACTAAGTTTATTGATCTGTACATGGCTTCTAAAAAACATTAGAGCATGCTTTAAAAGAAACAACCAAGGACGTACTTTTGTATAATTGAAAGTCAACAAACTATAAAATACAGAGAGGAATCCAAACTATGCACAAATAAATCAAGCAGATTGCTTTACATACCAGTGATTCAACTTCCCATGAACTAGGAGGGATATTTCACCTGCCAATGTGTGAGTATATGCTGATAACTTTCCTTGTTGTTGTTTTTTTAAACATTGTACTACAAAATCAGCATTTAAATTAAATTCAACTGATGGCAGACAGAATTTTGATATTCATAGAAAAGCGGCACATCATATTTGTCTCCATTTACAGCAGTTTATATCCTCTTAATGATAGAAAAAGCCTCCATTAGATAATTACTGAAGCATGCACTAATTCCTAACTTCATTTTTTTTGTTTGTTTGTTGTTGTTGTTTTTTTTGTTGTTGTTTTTGTTTTGTTTTTGGGGGGGGGGGGATTTGCAGACAAATAAATTAAAATGCCAAAATGCATTTGGCATACAATTCATATTTTTGCATGCAAACACTTACACACAGATGTCTGCTCTGCTGACATCAATCACCAAAAATATGATGATCATCACATGATAACGTGTACAACTTGAATCTATTTTGTTAGCTCAATGACTTTAATAGTTTCATATTAGAGCAGTTCACTTAGCCTTTCGTGTCCCTTTATATAAACAGCTGTGGGTCGCTGGGATGTAAGAAGGCGAGCGGTGGAAGTAGATTACACCATTAAGGATATTAAAGAGCATCTGCATTAGGTAATTTGTAATAAAATGGTCTGTTTGTTTCAAATTGATATCTCGGAAATATTTTGGATTCAGTCGTCACAAATGTGTTTCTGCATGCTCGTTTTGAACTCCAGAAAGAAAGACCTTTTTGTAGTTTAACATACTATTGTCATTCATACCCAGATAAAAATATGCTAAATCACTTTATCATGGTAGACTTTTTACCATTTACCCTAAGCGCTAATTGTGCTTAAATCACATTACTTCATCAATTTTAGATCTGGCTGCAACGTCAAAAGAGAAAACAAATGAGATCTGGAATACTACATACACCATGGAGCATTTGAATCTTACTCTTCAAATAAATATTACACTTGTAGTCAGAAAATAGCAGCAGATCATTTGTGAGGTTAACTGCTTAGTTTTTTGGCATGAATTGGATAATAAAAATATCAGTGCATAACATTTCTTTATCTTTGAAGCTAAAGCCAGCAGTTAGCTTGGCCATCCTTTGTACAACCTTAAAAAAAAAATCTGCTTTCAGAAGCGGAGCTTAGCGTGACAGGAAGGATTTTGGATGGAGAGCAGGACGTATATTTTTAAAAGTCTTAAATGTTGCCTTATGTTCCACCCTCCCCAAATCAAATTTAGCTTTGATTTCATAGCATGCAACAATGGAGTTTAGAAAGCTCTTTCAAAAAGAGACGGAGAAGTCTTAAAGGTGTACCATTACTGACAAACTAACAGGTTGATATAATATGAAGTGTCAAATAAAGCAGGGCTTTTCATACTATTGACAGGTCAGGATCAGAGGAAACACACAGCTCAATGAGTGGAAATTGTCTACACAATGTAAACTCAGATTCTGGCACCTCTGAATCTCAGTGATAAACACATAATATCCACAAGATTAAAGCTCCTGTGAGGAACTTTAGCTAGGTTTGTGTTATTTGGTGCCCACTGTGAACAAAGTTGTCTTCTTGCAGATCTTGTCCTGTACATTTGCGGTGTAGAAGTCTCTTTTTGAAAATGAAAAATGTATATCTGCTTTCTTTAAACAGTCAAATGTATCATTCAACGAAAATCTTTGCAGTGGAAAAAAAGAAAAGGTTCTGCAAAATGCTGGTTATCCCTTTTACCCTGTGGCAGCTGTTTCGAGCATTAAAAATAAGTATATAAGAACACTCAATCTTGATGCTGATAGTCTCATTTGCTTTTGTAGCTCACAAAGAGGTGTTAATATTAATATCAGACAGTTTCCTAACCTGGTAAAAAAAAATCCTCACAGGAGTTTTAAAATCTATTTTGTAGCATTTAAGTGAAGGGCTATGTCTCGTCTGGATGCAGTGATTTTCTTAAATCTCTGAAAATGTATGGTACATTACCACCCGGCTCTATACTGAGCCGTATGTGGCTGCTGAGCAGATTGTGATACGGGGTAGCAGTTTCCATCTCTTTCCTGTCTTTGTGCTTTGCTGAGCAAAACTGCTGCTGACTTTAAAGCTTCATAAGATAGTGATCTTAATATTCTCATCATATTTTAAGCAAGAAAGTGAATAATAGTATTTCCTTAAATGTCAAGATAAATCTTTAGAGAATATTTTCTAGGAGATTTATTTCCATAGTTAATACAGGAATATCTCAAACCAGTAAATAAATCACAGCTGATGTAGCGATTCAGGTTGTAATTTCGACCAGTTCTGCTCATTTTTAGGGAGGTAAAATCTTGTGCCTGAACCTTCGCCTACAAACACACACTCACACTCGTATCCCTCTCAGTCTACACACTGATCTCTGTTGCTGAGGTTATCAGGGGCTTTAAGTGAGGGCAGAACAGACAGAGAGCCTACTGCTCTAACACAAACATAAACACACAAGCACACTCATATCGCACTGGCCCCCCATCGCTCCCACCTTCCTTTTTCTCCCCTGTCCATTCACATTCTTCTATTGTTGAGTCTATGGGAAATGACCTCAGCAGTCCTCAACAATAATCCATAAACAGCAGCACTCAGGAGAGAGACAGACATGGGAATGTAACAAACAAAAGCAATATTGTTCCACACTTGAATGTGCACCATGCAAAAACAGCAGGTGCATCACAGCGTGATGATGGGCATTTTGTTTATGTCCTGAGAGGATATCCTCCATCTTTCATCATTATATTCATTATGTAGACAGCCATTTATGACCTTTTCTCATGTGTCCAAGTTCAACAGAGGGGCAGAGGCAAGCTTTGCTTTTTTTTTGTAATGAGATTACTGATTGTGTAGTATTCAGATATAAAAAATAATATAAAAATTTTGGCAACACTAGCACATTTATAGGGCTGTCATGATACCAGACTTTTATATTTCTATTAAAAAAACAATGGCAGTGCTTTACAAGCTGTGTGGCACAGAGTGCTGTGAGCCTCCACATTTGTGTCCACTCATCACATTTTAGATGAGTAGTAAACCCACAACCTGAAAGTTTATTAACTTAATCATTTCTGCTACAGTAGCCAAAAATCAAACCTACGGAAGACCTTAGTCCTAATTGTACCAGAAACAGAGATGATTTTATTTTTTACGATGACTTTACATTTTCATGACAACTTGCCTTTGCAAGCTTTTACAAAAGTGTGCCGCAAAACCACATCTATCTGGGAGAAATACAACGGGATCACCATAGACTGTTTCAAAAGATGGGTGACTGGCTGCAGTATACGTCAGAAGCCTCGTCTCCTCCAAGTCAACAGATAGGACATGGGTCGAAACTAAGTAGTTCGTTTTGATGCTGATTAAAATCCAATTGTTTGCACGCTTTGTTTTAATTTACAATTTGTTGTTATAAAAAGGAGTTCAGTGCCATGATTGACAGTTATGTTGACTAACACGGCTTCGCTGTGCACAAGATTAGCAGAGTAGAGGATGTACAAGGAGAGGAAACAAGAGTCATTGAACCTTTCATAACTGTGAGGGTCTATTTGAAACCAAAACAAGAATAATTTCTGCTGTGAACTTTTCAACTGACCTGAGGGATCTTGCAAGTAAGTTAAAGGTGTGTTGTGGTTAGCAGAGGGGCCTGCAAGTGGGGCGGCAGTAGCTCAGTCTGTAGGGACTTTTGGGAATTGGAGGGTCGCCAATTCAAGTCCCAGCATGAACCAAGTCCGGAAAATGGTCTGGTAGCTGGAGAGGTGCCAGTCCACTTCCTGAGCACTGCTGAGGTGCCCTTGAGCAAGACACCAAACCCCAAAACTGCTCTGGTGCACTTTCTGTGGGCAGCCCCCTCACCCTGACCCCCCTCTGCTAATGCATGTCCATAGGATCCTGTTTGTGCATGTGTGTGTATTTCAGCCTATGTGTGTGTAGGATTAATAAAGGATAAATTATTATTATTATTATTATAAAACCCACAGCAGAGTCTACTGTGCAACTTTGGCTCCTCCAGTGCAAAATACCAACACCTGATGCATCATTCATCTTTAGATACAAACAATGGTTCTCACATTAGACTAATTTCCAACGCAAGTAGTTTGTGACACCTCTGGAGGGAGTCTCAGGTAACAGACACATTATGTTATTCAAATAACATTCAAATGAATCTGAGAACTAATTGTCCAATTACATTCCAGCAGGCAATTGTATTACATAGGATGATCATGTGGAGAGGCAAAAGATCTCGATCTCATTATGAGGCCTATAGACAAATGATGAAGCTTAACTCTAAATAGGTTAAAAAATAATAGTAATAATATTTTTTTTAAACACTGGGACAAATTGAGGCCTCTTCTTCATGTGATCTTCAAGTGATCCTAACAATGTGCACATGGATAAAAAGGGAATTTCATCAAAAAATCCAAAACCCCTTGTTTTGGATTTTGTACAGTTTGATCGAATTTTCAAGTACATTGGGGGAAAATGCAGACCAGAATATAAAAGAAGCTAACTGTTCTCTTAAGGCAAATATCATCACTAGAAGTATATTTCCAGAACTACATTTATAAAGCACGCATCATTTTCCTCTTGATCATACTCTTCTGTATGGGAAGTTAAGTAAGTAAAGATGATAACAACACGTTTAAAGCTGACCACACTACATCTACCTTCAGCTTTGCTCACTTGGCCTTAGACCTCTTACAGAGCAGAAAATGAAAAACCCAGAGAGAGAAAGAGGAGAGGGCAGATTAACTGTTTAATCTTTAGGCCATCAAATCTGTGATTGATCGGGGATTACACGCTGTGTTTGAGTCTTTGGCCCTGTGACTTACAATGTAGGGAATCCTGCAGCAGAGTGAAGAGCAACCGCCACCAACACACACACATACACCCACAAAAAATGAAAACACATGACACTTGAACTCAAACCTTGCAAATGCATCGCTGTGCATTGCCTGAAAGACGTCCCACTGCTTTGTGAGATAACAAAATGTCAGTGCCACAACTGGGGTTAATTGCATCTCTCTTATAATTCTTAACCGAAAACTTCTGACTCTGAGGCATCTACTTTGCCAAATTATGTGAGCTCCTTTACAATTTCTCCTGAAATTGATAAAATACTCATTCTACTCTTATTTTCCTCTAAATCGATTTTAATCTCTCATTGTTTTTGATTGAGTTTCCTGATTCTGTGTGCACATGCGTGCTCGAGTGCATGTTTGTGTGGGTGTGTAATCTCTGTGGCACTGCAGAAGCATGGAGTGTGCACTTGGCTGGTGATCAGCGTGCAGCTCACAGGATTATAATGACTGCTGCTGCTGCTGCTGCTGCTGCTGCTGCATCTATGTTTTGGGACATGAGATGAAAATAAAAACCCAAGAGAAGGATGAAGGAGGGAAAATAGTCTGTGGAGGAAGATCAACCATCTGAAAGCCAATGATGGCAAAACATATTGGTTTAAAATAGGCAGACTCTGGAGGAGTGTTATTTAAAGGAACAAATAAATGAGTAGGAGGACAGAAGGGCTGTGTGTTTGTGCTGGATTATATCTGTAGGGGAGCGTCTGTGTGTTCCAGCTTTGGACTCCGGATTATGAAAGAAGTATGAGGATGTCTGTCAGTTTCAGCCAGTTTTTTCTGCGGCTTTCTGTGGCTGAGGATTGCAAACTTTTAAAACATCAGTGGCACGTCAACCTGCAGGGCGCACCTGACAGAGACCTGTGGAGGTGCTCTGAGTGTGCAACAGCCAGCATTAGACAGATACACTGCAGCAGCAGCAGCATCAGCAGCAGTCTGCAGGCTGGGCTGAGACTTGGCAGCAATCATGATGTTACACCCTTCCTGCTCCCTGTACAGCTCTAATCCAGGCTCTGTCCTTCAACATGACAATCCCACATGGTGCAACCTCACACTTAGTTTTTACACATACACACAGCAGCAAATTACTGCTTGACTGGCAAAGGGGGGTTTATCACTTACTGAGTGAAAAAAGCAATCACAGCAGATGTCCCTGCAGCTCTACACATCCATATGTTGCCACAATAGCTTTTGTCATTATATAACACTTTTACGATATCAGAGGATTGATTTGAAGATGGGAGAAGTTTGATACTTCTGGGATGTCAGGATGAAATGGATCAATGAGAATCCATTACAATGAGAATTATTAAATTGTAAAGGGAAAAAATTGAACCCCATAAAACAGCACAAACAGTCAGGATAGATAGACAGATAGATAGATAGATACATACATACATACATACATACATACATACATACATACATATATACATACATACATACATACATACATAAAAACATCTAATTTGTTTTTAATTCCTTTCAGTTATTGATCAGCTTTAACTGTAAACTGAATCCTCAATTTTTCTTTCGCAAAATCGTACTGTTTCCTGTTATGTGAAGGTTTGATTATCTACAAAGAAATCAATTACATAATTATTATTGAACAGGTGTTAAGAAAAGAAAAATCATCCTACCAGGAATTACACAAGTTGTTATCAAGAATATCCAAAATCCAATGTTGTCCATGCCCGAAACACGCGTGCCAGCTTCTTGCTGTGGTTAAAACCCCAGTGTGTACTTGTTGTCTGCCTCCTTCATCCAACACTGCGCACACGGCAACAGGTTCAGCTTCAGCTCTGTCTGTCTGACCTCCAATCAAGTCTCCATGTATGCTAAACAACCACCACACACTGCTCTCATCCACAACCTATCACCCTGAAAAAGATTTCTCAAACTTGTCTCCGCAGCCTGTGTCACTTTTTCTTTCTCTAATTCGGACTTCCCTGTGAGTGGTCACTGAGCTACAGCCGTGTCTGACCGACTGAGGCTTGGCGGGGATAAAGCAGCTTAACGCGTGGGCAGATTATTTCCGAGATAGCCTTCCCCCTCAGTCCAGACCGACAGCTATCTGTCACTGCGTGAAGGGCTGAGCTGAGCAAAGCGCCGGCCGGCTGGTGAGCAAATTTCAAAAAAAGGCGCAGTCAGGCTGTTTTAAGTGAGCAAACTCAATAGACGCAAATATGGCCCAGACAGGGCCGTACATAGAGGATTTAGCGTTCAGTAAAAGACCCCCCCCCCCCCCCCCCATCAATTTATTTTAAGTCATATAGTGAATCATTCAACAGACATAAGAATCCTGGTAAAGTCATTTTTTTAATAATCTTAAAGGTGATACAACTTTGTGTTTATCAACCAATAGCCTACCTACATTAAGTCCATGTGCCTAATTCAAATATAAACATACTGAAGCTGTTACAAGTGCACAGATGTATAATCGGTTTATACCAAGACAATGCTCAATTGTATAATGTATTTGTTGGGAAGCATTATATTTATTGTCAATTATATGCATTTTCTTTCTTTGTGACGCCTCCAGGGTGCTATGATAATGAAAAAAGTAAAGGAGAATGTATTGCTTGAAGTCACATGAGTTGTTGTGTAGCCTGAGATTTGCTAGAAGCTTGAATCCTTGTTTCACGCACAATGGCATGAATCTCATTAATTTATTATCATGTGCATCATAAATTGTAGAAATTTGATGTTAGCATCTGCTTAAAACGACTGGTAAAGAAACCTAATTGCAGTATGACCGAGCTTGCATATGTTGAGGGGTTAAGTGGCAGACTGATTCCCCCATGATGCACCACAGAATGCCACAGGAGGTCGTTCCTGCCTGTTGACATCAAACTCTATAACTCCTCCCTCTGAGAGTCAGACACTGTCTGACCTGTGGACTTATTTCACCGCTATATATACACCATTCATTATTTATTATTTAATTTAAAAAAATCTACTTCATGCACACATGTTCATAGTTTAGACACGCATCTATTCATATTTTATACATGCTACTATATCTGATATCTGTACTTAATGATGTATTTCTTACATTCCTATTTATTCTATATTATTACATTTACATATGTCATCCCTATATCTTGTTTATTCATCTTACCTCTTTGTGTTTAAAATCTGTGTGGAAGCGATTGTAAAGCCCAAATTTACCCCCTGGGAATAAATAAAGTGATTCTGATTCTGGTTCTGATTTATAAAGGAGGTAAATTCAATAGAGAGATACATTTTAGTCAAAACATTTTTTAGATTCCTAGATTTCCTGCTGTAACGGCCCAATAAAGAATTTCTGATACTGATTGTGGGTCTGTAAGAAAATTACTGGCAATGGTAAGATTACAGAACATACTTATAAATGTTGGGTTGTGTGCCTCAAAATGGATGAGAAAAAGGTCATAGCATGCAACGTTTCATTAATTCTTATAAGCTTAATAGAGGTGTTTTCTAGGTTACATTCTTGTTCCATAAAATCTTGTTACTCATGTCCATCCCATGCATTTTCAGCCACCGTGAAAAAATTGTCACGGTCCAATACTGGCACCCTGTGGTGCAGGCTGTGAACTGCATCTAACTGACTGAAATTCTTTTAGTAGCCATTAGATGGAGACACTGAGCAACTGTACATGATTCATGTGGTATAATGACAGTGCTAGAAATGTTTAGTGGGTCAAAGAAAATCACAGTGTGCAAGCAAGATGTCACTAATCTTAAATATCTCTCTGTAGGTGTAGAAATACCACCTTAAAATAGTTCAAGGTAGTCCATCTTTCCACCACAGGAAAGAGAAAATTACAGTAATTTCTTATTAGATGTTACAGTATCAGACTACCATATAGAGAAGGGTAAATCAGGACAGGACACAAAGGTTAAGTGAGAACCAGAAAGAAAAGTGAGAAGGTCACAACAAGCTACTAAATGATGATGCTGACCAAGTTTCTGCCCTGCCTCCCTCCCTCCCTGCATGTCCTGCGTCCTCCGTCAGGCACTGCAGAGGAGAAAGGCGAATCAGCACTCTGCTCTCCATCCTCGTCCCTCCTACCGTCTCTCCACCTCTCTATGTGGCTCCCACCTTGACTCAGAAGTGAGATGGTCTGCATTGCTGCTGCACACTGACGGAGGGGACCACCATCAGCTGTTTATCACCTACAAGACAAGAGCGCAAAGGCAGGAACTGCTTCATCATCCAGAACTGACAGGGGGTAAGGCTGCTGGAAGATGTTCAGCTCCACCTTAAAGAAGCATGCAAGCTTTCAGGGTCACATTAGGAAGCGATCGACTTTGCTAGAACATACAGAGAGACAGGGCAGGATAAGAAAGGGTAGTTATATGTGCAGACATGTTTTAACAGTATTGTTTTTTGTTTTTTTTTGCTTGGGACGATGGTAAATAAAACTGACAAAGGCACTGTGAAATGTGGGGAATAGTGTAACAAACAGAGAAAAGACAGACCAGGGAAAATAATGGTGTAATCTTTCGCTCTGACATCATGTCCCGTTGGACAGAGCAACTCAACCTGGCAACCAACTTCTGTTTGCAATAGCAAAAATAATTATCTCTATTATCAGTTTATGGTTTTAAGAATCACTGGTGAATTTAGTCTCTTTACTGTAAATGATTTCATGACCTCCTCCTAAAATGACCTCACACACATGGAGAGTAAGACCACCTGTTTCAGAAACCCTGATTTGAATGGATCAAAGTTCAGCATTTGGCATGTCAGTGCAAAATTAAAACCTGTCTGAGTTTCATTTTTTAAATTTTACTTGTGTTTGTATGTTGTAATAATGTTCTCTGTCTCACATTCCCTTTTATTACAGTTTGATGTGTGCTACCTCATCATGCTAAAGTCTCTGTTTCTCTATGGCGTACTGGGAGGTAAGAGCTATTTCTGTGAGGTATTTCTACTTTGGTATCTTCTACTTGGGATATCTAGTCCCACCTCTGATATGTCCTTTTGTGTCCAGTCATAGTGTTGCTGATACCAGCACAATGTCAGCAGATCTCTGTGTGTGTGGAAGATGACAATGACCTGAGGGTAGACTGTCGGGTCCCGCCCAAGCCCAACAAGATCAACAGCTATGAGTTCTCCTGGTCGATCGGAACCAAAGAGTCACTCATTAACACCAATGTGTCCGGTTCATCAGCAGAAGGACAGGTCAAAGGCAGCTATGTGGAGGAGCTTGAGCCTCATGGATACAGAATGACCTTGCCAGGCTTCATAGACAAACTGCCATACAACACCACCTACATGTGCCAAGTATCCGGGATAGGTGACAGAATCACTGTGGAGAGAGGTAGGTGTATCGACTGTGAATGTGTGGGAGAAAGTTTCAAGAGGGTTTAGTCCTTTGTTTTCATGCCACTTTTCTTCCTCTGCAGAGCAACTTGCCCCGTGTTCGGCTGTGAGCATGTTTCTGAAGAGCTCCTGCTCCCTGATCATCTGTCTGCTGCTCTCCTTCTATCAAGCACACAGCTAAAAGAACAACAACATCAAAAACAAAGGCTTGCAACTGCACCTTCTCACATCTAACCATGTCTGTGCATCCATCCGCATCTCCAAACATCCCCAGTAACACCCACATGTAAAAGTTGTCAACAACTTGCAAAAGTTACTCCTTCTCTTGTTTTCCTGCAGAGAGCACTGAATTAATGTTTTTCTTAATATGAGTGATAAAGAGTGATGAGGACAAAAAAAAGATTGTTGATTCGAAGCAATGTTTATAGATAAGATTTGCTGCAGAGGAAAAAACAGATGTATGTATTTGAATATGATCATTGATAAGTATCTTGACCTGTAAATATTTTATGGAAGCTGCAGGATTTGTTTTCAATAAAGGGTTGCTAATAGAATCAAACATGGACTTGGTATGAATTTAGTGTTGATACTATATACGATAACATAGTTATCATATAATTACAAATGATTATAAAAAGGATAAACCTTATTCATAATTTTGGAATTTTGGAAATCAGAAGTTTTTCTTAAGATGAGGGTTTATTTAATTGTTATACAAACCTGCTATGAGTCAGCATTTTGATAAGTGAGTGGTAAGACGATGACAATAGGAGAGTGGGAAAGGCAAATACCATCCCTGCCCAAGGACAGAAGATTAAAGCTGCATATGAACAGCTTAAAATGAACAATACTGATATCCTCACAAGTATAATATTCTGTCTAAACCTGGATTAAACTGAGAACTCGTGGCTGCATTTGAAGAGTCAGTCTACTCACTATCCTGCATAGTGCCCTGAGGGCGCGGTCACACTGGACCATACAGACTCAGTGCTGTTATTCTTTTAATTTGATTTGACCTCAAAAGCCAGAGGTATCAAAAAGTCCTCCAGTGCTTCTAAACTCACAATTTATTCTAATTTTACATTTGATCAACCCATATTAAAATAAATGTACTGTGCTGGATTTTAAAGACCTGAGTGATCTATAAATAACGAGGAAAAACAAACTTAGAATTAAAGAGAATACAATTTCTAAATCAAACCATAGATTATGTCAATGATGATCAAAATACAGTATCAGTATTATTATACTATTACATTTTGAATGATGCTTCACTGTATTTCAAACAGATTCTCTTTTATTACAAATTATAATAAGGGGCATTTTCCCCAGATCCATTTGTTTCATTGGAGATGTCAACTGCTGTCAGTTACAAAAAACTTATTTTGAAGCGAGACTTTTCTAAGTTACACACACTTGTTGTTAACATTTATTAAAAAAACAAATATACATTAGTCCTCCAGTCCTTAGCATACGCCGATAGTGAGAGTTTTACTGTAATGTGACGAACTTTGCCACACTTCGCGTTCTTGACCATCGGCGCTTGCCGTAGTTTTTAAAAAACATGATGGCAGCCTCAACTGGTAGCAAAAAGGGAAACGAACTATCCAAAGCGGAATACTTAAAACGTTATTTATCCGCCGGTGAAGGTGATAAGAAGTCAAAGGGGAAGCTTAAAAAGAAACGTCTTAAGGCTCCTGAAAAAGGGTGTGTTACCGAAAACATGTGATTAAAGTTGTAACCTGCAGTGTGCATGGGTTAGCATGCAGCTAGCTGTGTAGCGCCTCTCGGTGACTTCAGGTGTTTGTTTTGTGCATGTAACGCTACTTAACACACTTTATTATTATTTTTTTTTATCAAGTTTGAAAATAGTGGACGATGACATCGACTGGAAGCAGTTGGTCAAACAGGAGGAAGAAGTGGAAGAGGACGAGGAGGAGGCTCCAGTGGTAGGAACTCAACTTGGCTATCATGAGGCTAGCTGGTTAGCTCCCTCCATTCAATCAGTGAGGCTGTGGTCGATCAGCCTCCTTCATTAAAAACATCCCTTTACTTAATATGCATAAACGCAGTTCATTTGTTTGCTAATCTTATATAAAAATATGTTACTGTAACATACTATACCAAGACAAAAGTGATTCTTTGCATTTTTTGAATAAAGCTTTAAATTATAATCAAATATTCTTACAATTTAATACACTTAATTAAGCTTTGTTTACTTAGAGATGTAGTGCGTTCCCCAATAAATACTGTGTACCATCTCAATGGTTTATATAACAATGTAACCCTAAAAAAAATAGCTTATTGATTGCAATAATTGGCTTTAACATTCAAATACAAGATGTGTTAAATGATGTTTACTATGGTGAAGATGGCGTTGAATAATCATTTCATTTTTCATTTCATTATTTAATTTATTTTGCTCAATTCAGTGTATGGTTTCAACACCATAATACACAACAAAAAATATTTTCTCATAATGCTGAAACTCTGTTCATGAGCAAACAGGAGCAGGAAGAAGACAACTTATAATACCTGCCCCCCCCCTTCTCCTAATAACACAAGATTCTGTTTAACAGAATAAGGTGGCTATAACCTGTTGTTCTCTCTTTCTTTCACAAAACAAAAAATAGATCAACAATATAGAAACAATCAGTTAGATTAACTCAATACATTCATAATTTCCCAGAACCTTTTCTTTATACATTCTTTTAAATTGAATGATACTCGAGCAGCGTTTTAAATGATTATCGAGAGAATTTCATAATTTAACTCCATTTACTGAGATACACATTCGTTTTAATGTAGTGCGTGCAAATGGACTTTTAAATATTAAATCTTCGCCTATGATCCTCCTCAATAGATGTAAATACAAACAGCTTCTGTGCATTTTCGGGTAATGATCTATTTCTAGCTTTAAACATGACTAATAATGTTTTCAAGTGAACTAGATCTTGAAATTTCAACACATGTGAGCTAATAAACAGTCTGTCAGTATGTTCTCTAACGTTCACTTTGTTTATGAGTCTGATCGCTCTTTTCTGTAACACAAAGGTTTAGTGTTGGTCACATAAGTGCTGCCCCATTCCTCATTGCAATAAGTGAAATATGGAAGAATAAGCGAACAGTACAACATATGGAGAGAAGCAGAATCCAAACTGTCCTTTGCTCTGTACAAAAACACCAACACATTTACACAATTTTGTCTTTGCATATTCTATGTGAGGTTTCCACGTCAGTTTTTCATCAATTATGACATATAATCAATGATGAGTGTTAAATATTTTTTTTAAACATCTCAGTGTTAATCTGTTCAGATTGCAGAGGTGATCGACGAGAGACCAGACGAAATTAAACAACTGGAAAACTTCAGAACAAGCAATAGATGGAAAATAATTGGAGGTAATTGGTGTTGTTGAACAAATAACTTTAGATTGAAGTGTCTCCAGTGAACAGGGTTACTTACTTTTAGTCTCCTCTACTTAAAGCTGAGGAAAATGAGGACACAGAAGAGTTGATAGAAGGAGGGCCACAGCATTCAGAGGCTGAGCCATCGAGCAGGAGTCGCCATGATTCGCCAGAGATTTCACCGAGGAGAGGTGGCCATGATTCTCCCATCAGAAAGACTAGACATGACTCTCCAGACATATCTCCTCCAAGAAGAGGCCGCCATGACTCCCCTGACCTGTCACCTCAGAGGCAACAGTCAGGAAAATCTGGGAAGGTACAAAGTAAAGGTAAGTGATGAGAAGTCATTTTGAGGCTATACCTGGTGTCTTTCTGTGTAGAGTAAGTTGATCTTACTGAAATAAAAACTGCACACTAATCCAAACAACCTGAATATTTTTGTAAAATATATAAACCTCCTTTTTTTATTTAAGTATTGTATTTTAATCTGACAAGTTGTGTAGAAAATATATAGCAAATGTTGTATCTTGATATTGGCGGGTCAAACTAAAAACTATTTTTTCTAGATCTCTTTAAGCATTAGTGGAAGGAAAATGAGAAGAGACTTTCTCACTAAGTTCCAGTTTGATTTTAACAATATGACAATATAACTGTAGAACATTTAATAATAATAATTGATCCTTTATCAATCCTGTGAGGGGAAATTCAGTTTTTTTTAACATGATTCATAGTATCAATAAACATTTATATGATTTAAGTGAAATGTGATGGATTATAAACCAATGTCACAATATTTGCAAGGTCCACTCTCATCTGAAATTACAACTGGCCTAGTGACTGCTCCTTTTTAAAGGAAAGTTCTTATCGCATAAATGTTTAGTAAGTTAACCGTTTGCCAAACAGTTATGTTTTGCATTTTCAGATTTGTCACCATCCAGAAAGAAACGTTCTCCTGATCCTCGGCGGCCAAAGCTTTCAAAGAAGGCTACGAAAAGGCATGATTCAGACTCGGACCAGTCACCCCCACGGAAAAGGCCTCTAAAGGGACAAGCCTCAGACTCTGACCAGTCTCCTCCAAGGAGGCGCACAAAAACAAGAGCGGGCTCTGATTCTGACCAGTCGCCACCCAGAAGGCGGCCGCAGAGTGCAAAGGACTCGGATGGCGATCTGTCACCACCTCGCCAGCCTGTCCAGTCACATGTGAGTAAATTGTGTTGGAAAAGTGTCATGTAATGTTGTTTGCTTCAAAATTGCTTTTTGTATGCAGTTTCTGATCACTCGCACTTTCACTGTTATTAGGGTCCAAGGATGCTTTCCGGTGGAAAATCCGGTCTAGTTTCAGTAGATGTTTTAAGGAAAGAGCAGGAGGAGAACCGACGCAGAGAAAGACACAACCAGCCACTCGAAGGTGAGCTCAGCTTCCTTCACAAGATCAGCTAAAATAACTTTTACATCTCATATATCAATATAACACCGTTACCTTAAAGTTGAAGAACTCAGTGGAGTAAGATGACATTTATAACAACTTTCCTGTCATTCCTAGATGAATCTCGCAATGCTCAGACGGTGTTCCGAGACAAGAGCGGTAAGAGGAGGGATTTAGATACGGAGAGGGAAGAACAGAAAAAGAAGGCTGGAGAGAAAGCAGCAAAGGATGAGAAATACGCTCAGTGGGGAAAAGGGTAAGTCTGCCTAAAGGTGTTAACACAATAGTGAAGGCCAGAGAATGTGCCTGCTGGTTTCCATGAGTTAAGTAAACATGTGTTTATAGGTTGGCACAGGGCCAGATGCAACAGCAGAAACTCGAGGATGCAGTGCACGAAGCTCACAAGCCGCTGGCACGTCACTGCGATGACGAGGATCTTGACCGCATGTTGAGAGAGCAGGAAAGAGAGGGAGATCCCATGGCTGCCATGCTCAGACGAAAAAAAGTCCGCAATTCAAAAACACAAGGTTTGAAGGGTTACATACATGTTTACCTTGTTCCCCGAATGTACTGATACATTTTTTTAACCACTTATAATGTGTATACTAAGGTTTTTTTTTGCTGTTTTTGCAGATAAACCACGTTATAAGGGTCCACCACCCCCTCCAAATCGCTTCAATATTTCACCAGGCTATCGCTGGGATGGAGTTGACAGGTAAAGTTTGTGAACGTCAGTGACTTGTATTTGTAATGTAAAGAATGCAATCGTATGATGTCCCTGTCTTGACCCCCATGAATACATCTGTAATTCATTAAATTCTCTAAATTCTCTCTGATGGAGTTATTATGTGTAAAATAATTGGGCTTCTTTGTTGAATTAAAACTGATGGCCCTTTATAAAAGGTTTGCTCTGAAGCGTCAAACAAACTGAAGATGAAGTTGGGGATTTGATTGCAAAAGTAACAGTGTTATTTGTTTTGTCTTTCTTGCAGGTCAAATGGTTTTGAACAGAAACGCTACACGCGTATAGCAGATAAGAAGGCCGTCCAGGATGCCGCCTATAAATGGAGCGTGGAGGACATGTAATGGCAAACAGAAACCTGTAGATAAATGGTGGAGCTGAAGACAGAAGCTGAAAAAGAGTATAAATTACATGTTGTTGTCTGCTCAGCAGAAATGACTCTTTGAACTAGAAGCAGGATTTTGTAAAGCAGTTTGACACTGTAAATGGACATAAGATTATAAAGAACTGATAAACTACATTACTGTACATAGAAGTGAAGTGATGTCTATTGACATCTTATGTGACAGTGTCCAGATATTTGGAAGAAAAAAAGCTGATTCAATCTTGAGCCAGAATGATGTTTTTCACTATTTTATTAAAAAATAATTTTTCTGTAGTCCTGTGTCTCAAGAGTTCACCGCCTGCATTGGGATTTGGAATTTAAATGAAAGACTTTGACAATCTGTCATTCCGTGTAAATGGACTTCAGTGTATTGAACCAATATAGAAAAATAAGAGTGTGTTTATTTATACTTTGTGTTTTTAAAAAAAAAACTCTTGTTTATTTTTTATACTTGTGGCTGCACACGTTTGGAGTCGTTTCAATACTGTAATAAGCCTTTTTTTCAACAACCATACAAATGGCTGCCCCAATTAAAATGTAACAGTTTCAACACTTCCAACTCCTTAAAGAATGAACCCCATCATTAGTTTTAATACTTACAGTTGTTTAATTCTTGAATGCGTAATGAGATGAAGGTAATCATATGGTTTTGCTTAAGAAACGGTCTCAAATCCAGAGTAATAATAATCAAGCTATCGGATTCCTGACATCACTAACTAAACAGAAAGTGCTTCTCTTTGCATCAGGATCCATTTCATAGAGGACAAAGCACATTTGTTATTAGAAACAGGAATGACGTTTTAATTGCCTGATTGACCTGTTAGTGAACTAGTGTGGAGTCCATGAACACACGAATGAGAATGAACTGTGTTGGATGTTCACCTTTGATTAAGCCAAGACGTCTTTTAAAAGGAAAAAACTATATCAGGCGTACATGTCTTGGAATGTATAAGTACAACTAGTAAGAGAGCCTTCAAGGGAGGTTGTTTCAAAATACCATTTCAATATTGACCTATCATTTAGCTCCATGATAACTGAGAATACGCCATGCTTCAGTGGAGAAAAAAGGTTTGGTTTTTTGTGAGAGACTTAATTTTTTAAGACTTTTATATTTATAAAAAGTTATACAACCATTATGTGTAAGTTGTGATTGTTAGTATATACTTTGGAGTACACACATGACAACAAGTGTGCTTGAATGGGCAAAGAGATCACAGAGTTTGACCTTGTACTTGCACATGTATGTGTGGGTGTGTACGGCATATTATATTGGGATAATGTAAGATAAGTGGTAAAAAAAACAAAACAATTACTGTCATTGTTTATCAATTTATTTTATTTTATTATAGTTACTTTTTAATTGTATTTATGAAACTTTATTTTGTCCCTATGTGAAAATGATAGTCGATGATCTCAACAACGTACGAACAAAGTATAAGTAGGAACCTTAAAAACGATGACTGACAAAACCTGTTTCTACACGGAATGTTTTTTGTTGAAGAACGCGTTTGCTGCAGGCTGCTTTCTGTCGGCTTATTTCGAAAAATAAAAAGCGGAAAGGTTTCAACTGGACTTTTTCGTTTTTTGTTTTGGTAAAATGGTTGACTGGAGTCCGATAGCGAAGGTGTTCGACCCGCTGAAAGCTGGCAGCATCGACAGCACGGACGTGGAGCCCCATGACCGGGCGGTATGGAGGGCTATGGGGGCCCGGTATAAACCCAACAAAGGTGTTGTTGGGGACCCGCTGCTCACCCTGTTTGTGGCTCGTCTAAACCCGCAGACAACAGAGGCCAAACTGCACCAAGTGTTCTCCAAGTACGGAGACATCCAGCGAGTGCGACTGGTCCGGGATATCGTCACAGGCTTCTCCAAAGGGTATGCCTTCATTGAGTATAAGGAGGAGCGGTCCATCGTCCGAGCCCGCCGGGACGCCAACAAGCTGGTGGTTGACCAGCATGAAGTGTTTGTGGATTATGAACAGGAGAGGACCCTCAAGGGGTGGGTCCCCCGGAGGCTCGGCGGCGGACAGGGAGGGAAGAAAGAGTCCGGACAGCTGCGGTTCGGCGGCCGGGACAGGCCTTTCCGCAAACCCATTAACCTCGGGGTCGGTCCGGTGCAGGAGTGGGGCGGCGGAGGTGGAGGTGGAGGGAGAGAGTGGGACAGACAAGAGGGCAGAGACAGGGAAGACCGGGACCGACACAGAGAGGCCGAGTGGGGCGGCAGAGGGAGGAGAGACGACCGGGACAGAGGCAGAGAGAGGGAGGACCGCAGACAGCGGGACCGGAGCAGGCACCGGGAGAGGAGATGATGACATGAGAATAATCTCATCTGCTTTAGAAGAAAAGTGTGAAACATTCTCAAATCATCTGGCTGTCTCAAAGAATGAGTGTTTAAGTGGACCGAATGCAGCTGGCTATGGAAAGTTTAGCTTTTCAGTTATTGCCTTCTCCTGATATATATCCTCTATGTGGATAATGACAAGTTTTATTGTTTGATTTTAAGAGACTGTGTTGAGGAGTTAACCTGAAGCATCGTTTCATCTTGTAATGTTGTGATTTCTCTGGGAGTTTCTTACCTCTCACACTCCTATGTTATGTACATTTAGCAGTTAATATGTTACAATGAATCATTTTATCACGGTGAATTTGTGTTTTAACCCTGAGACAGCAAAGTGCCTTTCAACAAGTGAATTCAGCCGAAGAGACAACGTGTCCTAATTTTTGTTCTAATAGCTTAAATGCCTCCTAATATTCATTTTACACTGTTCAAGAGCAACATGTTTTTTTTTTTTTAATAAAGGTCAGACACACACTAACAAGCTTGTTTCGTATACTGATCTATAAAACATTTAGCTTAATGCAAATGTTATGGTCTAAAACTTTGTGTTCTAATAAAATTTCAGCTCCATTTGCTTCCATTAAAGCTTCTTATCCTGCTCTTTGTTGGAGCCAATGAAGTTAGGAGATGCAATTAGTTTTTGATAGATCCTGGGAAGTCAATCTCTCAGTAGTTCAAAATGAAAAGATAACAGTCCTATGACTTCTTCTGATCCCTGTTCTGGTCCGATAGAGCAGATGATGTTTCACTTGTGAGTCACAGGGTGGATTGTTTTTTCTCAAGATGACAACAAGTATGGCTGAAGTCATTAATACAACATATTAAAGGATCTGTTGTTAGCATTAGTCCATTAGATGTTTTTCCTGTGACTCCATGCATATCCTGCATCATCAATCCATTTGGTCATCAACCCGACCTGCTGCTGGGAAATTCATCACTGCTACCTGAGAAGAAGCCAAACTAGAGAAAAGAGATTGTGCTGGAAAGATCTGATTGCTTGGTAACTGTATGTAACAGAAAACAACCAAGCAACCAATGGATGTGGTTACATTTATTACTGACTGAAAATATGTATTTCCAGACAGATACAAACTGTGCTGTGAGGGGTTAGGAAAGGGCAACTCAACCAAACCTCTCACACAAACTTGTGAATATGTTGTACTATTTATATTGTATAATATGCAGACATGCCTATAAAGCCCATAATGCCCACAAAACCTGCCTTTTAAACTATTTTTATTTCTGTGTTTTTATAGTACATGATTAGAACAGGCAAGTGACTGTTTCAAAGTGATGGAATTAAACATTTTCTGTATTTCTGTTGTAAATAAATTGTCATTTTTGGGATCATAGATGAGCTGGGAAGTTTTGACTCTCTTGTCCAACATATATATTACTAAAAAGTGCACACACAAAAAACTTCTTTTTTTTTATGGACTAATGTCTGTAAGTCACGTTTGGTATTCCAGACGAAGACGCTCTCAGCTTTGCAGCAAACCTGGAGCTCACAACCGGCCAACCTGGGTAAGTCTCTCTTTGGACTGTGCTGAATTCGAATCTGTGAACCAAAACACACACACACATAATGATGAGCTTCTATTAATATTAACCTATAGCAACATGTGATAGTGACAGACTGACCTGAATGCAGGGTTGATGCAGATGTTGTCTGGCTGTGGGAGGGCAGGTGTCCGTCTCCTGCAACAGGAAGATGGAGGAGGGAAATCCTTTTGATACTGAGACTGCATCTCTGCTGCGACTTGCTCTTTTTTCACAGCTGTCCCATCGCCGTTGTCCCCTCGCTCATCCCCCTGTATTTCCCAGCCCCTGCTAATGTTTCCTCTTCCTGTTTGTCTGGAGATTGTGAAAGGAGAACGACGGGACTCCTGTTGTGTGTTCTTGGCAACACAGTCTCCTGAGTGGAAATCGTTTTCTTGGTAAGGATTTCATTTAATACATAGTGATGAAATGTGTCATCCTTTGCCAATGAAGGCAACATCTGTAAAAACAATTATGACTCTTTTTAGTCACTCCCTTCCCTTCTACCTCCTCAAGTCTTCTACTTTCTTTATCAAACTCAACACACTGCCTGGAATG
This sequence comes from Labrus bergylta, assembly GCF_963930695.1. Classification (NCBI taxonomy): domain Eukaryota; kingdom Metazoa; phylum Chordata; class Actinopteri; order Labriformes; family Labridae; genus Labrus; species Labrus bergylta. Next base: position 19,588,995 of record NC_089208.1, on the reverse strand, counting down.
CTTGTTTTCAGCGCTGACTCTCTCATATGTCCTGACAAACACCATAAACAGCTTATAATAAAACAGTTAAGTTGAGTTTGAGATAAGACTGTAGACCTTTGCCTCTATCTTGCTGTGGGGCCGGTCTGAAGCAAAAATCTTCTTGGGATGTTGTCTCCATCTTTGCAGGAGTGTCTGGGTAGAGGAGATACCCTGAGGATATCAGGAAAACACAAAATAGTCAAGAGTGGGCTTTAAAAGTGAATGATTATTTTTGTTTTGGCGTTCCATAATTGGTGTGTCGTTATCAAATTTTAGATAACTATAACTCCCGAAGTCATTTAGATGTTTTGGTTTACTTGATCATGACTCTCTGAGGCCACTTACTGTGATAAATCAGAAAATTACTGTATGTTGGTGCCCAAACATTCACATGACAATGATAACTTTAATAAGAAACAGTTTTATTTCTGTCAAAGCATAAGATTTGATCCAAACTAAAGACAGACTAATATATAAACTTCTTAGTGGGTGTGTAGAGATGTGATTAATCTTCTATTTGCTCAAATATCTGTTTTTCGTATTTTTGAGGACCTCACCCTTCAATTCCATGAACCCCATTAACTTTCACAATAAAAAGGTTTAAACAACCATCTGATTAAAAAACAACAACAACAACAACAACAACAACAACAACAGCTTGGGTCCATTAATACAACTGGAGCTGGGAACGCAAAACCTTTACCTGCCACTGCAGGTGGTTCTCCCCTGTAGGGTCGACTGGGCAGAAATAAGTCATGATAGCGGCGGGGGTGTCGTAGGTCAAAATGTTTGATGAACATTGTGTCTGAGAATCACCAGCAGCCCTGAATGATGTGTGTCTGGTACAACAGCTACTGTAGAAATAAGTGGAGGTTACATGAACACAGGAAAAGCTCAAATTTAAACTGTGGTTGTAAGCCTAAAAAATTGATCCAACTTGTATCCAAAATAAATAGAAATGCCAGTATAAAGCCTTAAAAAAGGCCCGAGGAGAGTTAACTGTATTTCTTACCTTCAATGTAGAAAACACAAGACGTGGTACAGTTGTGCAGTGTTTTCTTAGACTGTGCACTTTTCTCTGTTCTGTATGTATGTTTGTGTGAGGTTGTACACACAGCTACTTAAAGCTTGTTTCCTGTAGTCATGGTGTTATATTCTTCTCCTGTGAGTGACAGATACAGTAGTTAACAACTGAGACAATAAAGCTGCTGGGCCACCAACAGAGGGCTGGGACTTTTGCAGCAGCTCTGAGAGAGACGGATTTAAAGGGGAAATGGTCCAGTGTAAGTGGGGGCTGATTTAATGGGTGGGCATACAGGTAAACATGTTCTATTCGTGCTGAGCTGAGGACTAAAATATGATGTCTTAGATTAGTGACTTGAGTAAGATGTGCGGTAGCAAGTACAGTGATGATAAACTACACTCAGACACACAAACCACTCACACAAAAAAACAAAACATGATGTGAACTCAGTGGTTGCCCCAGAGCATTTGGCCTGCACTCAGCAATGCTGTGTGCCTCACAGTGTTCAGCTGGCATACAGCCAAGTTATATTTCTCTCACATTAGAGGGCCTGTTTCAGCCTGTAGCTTTTCAGTAGAGAACCTTAGACTTGTAAACTCACACAAAAATCATCGAAGCTAATGCACTTTTAAAGAATTGCATGGTGGGCAAATTTGTTCAAATAGTTATATTAGTATAGACTTTTGTCTGAAGTCAGTGTTTGTTAAGGACTGAAGGAAGTACAACACAAGTTTTACTTTAAACTAGGATTATTATAATATGTGTATAAATTCTCACCGAATGATGTCACTTATTGTGATTCCTACTGTATATTTATTTTTTGTTATAAACCATTGTACTGGAATCTACTAAAACCCCTTACATAACATCTGTGCAAAAGGCAGAAAAAAAACCTTACAGATTTTACAAACACTGAAACACAATTGCTTTACATTGGATAGAAATATTTTATTTTGAGTTATTTGAATGTAGCCGAGAATGTTTTAACTAGAGAGAAGCATACAAAATGATTCCCAGACAACACACAATCTTACTTACCTCTTAATAGAAACTTCATTCAAATGGCGTTTCACACACACATACATACACACACACACACACACTGAAATTTCTTGCTTTTTCACTCAGTTTACTTAATTAAGTTATATGAAACAACATGAGCTTCTGTAGTAATCCTACTTCAACCTCTTGCTAGTTTAGAAGCTTTGATGTTTTTGAACCAAACTGCACTCATGATGCTTGATCATGAGTTAACATAACAATAATTATAACAATAATAACAACAACAACAACAACAATAATAATAATAATAATAATAATAATAATAATATCATGATGATGATCACTATTATTATTAATATTGTTGTTATGATTTATTACAGATGAGGCGCTGATTTCTGCACGCGCCAGCAGGAGTCTCCCGTTCCCATAGTAACAAGCCTTCATTCAGAGCCGTATGCAGACGGAGTTAGCGAGAAAGTTTTTTTTTTCTTACAGCTTTCACACATCCAAAACATAGATTTGCCGCTTTCATTCCGCGACCCACCGCTGTTTTTTAATGAAGAAACCAGTACTTGGAAAGTCGGAGCGATGTTTACGTTAACTATATCTATTAATAAACGAGAGAGTAGCAGCAGTAGAGTTCGTCGTGTAGCCTAGCCAGTTTCTCTGTGTACGAGGCTCTGCTGTGTTTCCAGTGTCCGGAAGTTCTGAGGGGGGAAAAAAGTGAGAAAGGCATGAGAAAAAAAAAAGGAGCTGGAAGAAATTTTTGTCCAAAACTTTCCGAGCACACGGGAATCACTGTTTTCTCGAGTAAATCTCACAGAAGGTAACAGACATCGCGTCTTTTTTTGTTATCTATTAAACAACACAACCCGTGTGCATTAGTTCATCGATGGGTCTACCGACGCTGGAGTTCAGCGACTCTTTCCTGGACAGTCCGGAGTTCAGAGAGAGACTGCAGTGCCATGAGATAGAGCTGGAGCGCACCAACAGGTTTATAAAAGACCTGATCAAAGATGGAAACATGCTCGTATCTGCTCTCAAAAGTGAGTACAAACATGATTGGTAACTTGTTTTAGAGGTAAAAGTGCATGTTGCAGCAACCAGCTGCACGGTGTGCTGCCTGATAACAGAGGGAGAGCCAAGGCCATCTATTCAAACCGAGCCAGAGTTTGGTCCACATTTCACTCAGTTTAGATTTGATAATAGTGAATTAAGTTTATGTGGTAAAAGCAGCTTCGTTAGTTATCACTAGGCCTACCTATTGCACAAGGTATAGGTTAGACCTGACCTTATTTTGCAGTAGGAGATATAGCCTAGTTATTAAGCCTAAATATGAGTGATGTGAAGACTGAATCTCCTCTTTGTTGTACCATCATTAGCTATTTATACTTTAAACTCATTTAGGTCCTCTTATTTGATAAAGCTTATAAAGAAATAGTCATAAGCAGATGATTTTCGTTTGTCCAAAATGTAATAATACATAAAAAAACCAACACAAATTGGCAGAGGCCCCAAAATCTGCACTTTCCTTTGTGCTAGCCAGACCAAAAGATTGTTATAAAACAGGTAAATGTTTTTTTAGGGTCATGAAACAATGGATGTCTGTTTGTCCCCGCTACTTATAAATGGCAAACATATTAGTTATTCAGTAACTGTTGATATAATCAACCGATTTATTGACATGAAGTCAATTGACATGTTGAAGACCTTGAATAGTTTGCTGCTTTACAACTTGATCTTGAATCTTGAGTAGAGTTCCTTTATCAAACATAGTTTTAAAAACAAAACTGATTTGTGCTTATACAGCATGTTGCTTATTTCTGAGGAAAATTATTTTCTTCAAGTATACCACAAAAGTAGTCTATAGGTCCTGATTGGATTCCTTAAACACAATGAGAATGGGCTAGTAGGTGCTCATAAGCTATTTGTTTTTTCTAGCAGGTTAGAAACAATACATACAGGTACATTGTTTAAAAATAAAAAAAAAGGTCTGAAAATGTTTTATAATTCTATGACGAGTATTCAATCAGACGGCTAATAACTGTGGCTGTGATTGGAAAGTTTATTTTGTACCTTTTTTTGAAAGAAGTAGGCTAACAACAGACAAATAAGTGGCTTACAGGGAATCTTTGAATACAATGTAAATGTTTTATTGTCTGTGTTAAACTGATGCATATTGATGGAGTCATATTTTAATTTGATCAGCTGATGAAGGCTCTCACAGAGCAGCTGCCTCCACACACTTAGTTGGAGTTTCTTTTGATGACCTCAGGTTTAAGCTCTGACACACACCTACCCTTTGTGGCAGCTTGTGGTATCTTTGGCTCACACACTGGTTGAGGCCATTGGAGTGAAAGCTGCTGCTGCCTACCACACACACACACACACACACACACACACACACACACACACACACACACACACACACACAGACAGGTCTAACCCTAACCTATTACACTGACCACACGGTGGTAAAACATCTTGATGACTGTAGAGTAGACTTGTACCTCTGTCACCAGAGTCCCAGCTATATTATAGTTATAAACTGAGGTTTGATTATGTGTATTCCTGCGAGTGTCTATAAATCAATATTTAGAAGTAAGAGCCTAAACATTTTGTGACCCTATTTTAAGAAGGATGTGATTAATGATTTAATAATTGTAGTGAGTTACTGATCCAATCCAATTCATCATTTTTCTCATCACAGTTATAAACCGTTCCTTTACAACTATTTTTAAAACAAAATCCCCTCAACCCCAATAATAATCACTGCAATAAACTATACTATATACTAAAAATGAAAACCTAACAACACTTTAGCTCATGGTCAGTATGTCACCCCCCACGAGTGTTTGTCATGGCATTACAGTAATTGCGCCGACCTAAGGCCCCTCCACCCCACAGCCTGTCAAATATGTGTATCCACCAGGATACAGAAAGCATTTATCAAAGCTGATTATGTTTTATTTAAAATCCTGAAATTTCCTAGAGCCCTGCTGCAATTAATTGTTGATTAAATATATTTTCAAGTTTTTGCAGTGTAAAAAAAAAGTTTAAAAAAAAAAGTTAGTCCCTGATTTTCAGAGCCTCAAGTGACCTCTACTAAAGAAATATATTCAGATTACTGCCATAGACAAGAAAACAAATCAGAATACATTGTTGTTCACACTTAGGAAGCTTGACACAAAGACATTTGAAACAGGTTTCCAGATTTTTAAAATGCTGGTTATTATATTGTAGTAAAGCATTAATGGATTCTTTTTTGTAAGCTTATTTAGTATTAGAAAGATGTATTATTGAGTTTGAGTTGTCCTAAGTTTAGTACTCTTGGTTTTGAATTTTGCCCACATCTTGTGTTTTAATATGTAAATACCAATAAAAGTGTTTTCACTGTTATTTGTGTTGCCTTTGACTTTCAAGCTTTGACCCTACCCACATTGATAACCAGCCAGTAATGTAGTATAAAGTACAATTAAAGGATGTTTAAAAGCTTTTATTATCTCTGTATAATGCAGTGTTACAAACAGCTGGCACAGGACAGTGTTATGGGTGTGTTTGTGAGAGAAGGCAGTGTTGTGCTGCCAAGTGTTCTAACACCTCAGAGAATAAAGAGTGTCTGTTATTAGAGTGTTCTTTAGACACGTAAACACAGTTTTCTGAGAGTGAGGCTGGTGAGTGGAGGTGGTTGTAGGTTGTGCCAGGTTGACATGTTGTGACCTCTCAGTGAATGAATTGCAAGAGTCTCAGAAGAAAATATATAAATAGTTTATTAGGAGGGGAAAAGTGATAAGTAATGCTTGTTGCCCGCAGGGAAAGAAAGCATTACACTGAGTTGGAGCAATAATAACAAGAGCATTCTTGTGAAAAATTGGTCAATTGTGAAGCTGTTAGATATGTAGTTCAGTGTTTTCCTCGCTGTATTGATTCTGATGCCTAGTTGAGTATTAACTGATACCTAGTTTCCATCAAATGATAGTGAGATCAAACAAATATAATTTATATATAAATGCTTTAACTTAAACCACGCTCTCTGTTTTCACAACACTGCTGTTGTTTTTTATTGTCATAAATTGTACCTGAACCTAGGGCCAAAACGTTGTGTAAACTGGTGTACTTGCTGACTCATCTCATTTAAGGATTTTTTTTGTCAGACGCAATTAATAAATTATACAATATTAGAAATCATTACTTTCAAATATGAGATTGCTGAAACTCTCTCTGTTTCCTCAGGTCTTTCTCTTGCTGTTCAGCGGTTCTCTCAGTCTCTCCAGGAGTTCCAGTTTGAATGTATCGGAGATGCTGAGACAGATGATGAGATCAGTATAGGTGAGTTGGAAATGTCCCTCCCTCAGGATCTCAGGAAACAGGAGTCGATACAGTTTTATATGATCAGTCTTTTAACATTTGTGGTGTATATTTTCTTTTACAGCTCAGTCATTGAAGGAGTTCTCCCAGCTGTTGAGCACCATGGAGGAGGAGAGAAAACGACTGGTAAGCAAATAAATGTGTGTTTGTTTTTTTGTTTGTTTATGTGTGTGAGTGTCAAAGGAATAGAGGGAGAATGATGGATTAAAAGATAATATAGAAAAACAAAGACAACATCAAAGGGGACTTTTCAAGTGACGTGGAAATAAAGGGCTGTACTGTTTATCAGTAGGCACAGCATGTGAACACTTTTTCTATCATGATTTATGTGATTTATTACTGTTTTATAGATGTTTATGTCTGTAACGCAACACTTGAATTGTGATAAAAGATTTAAAAATACACCAAAATCCCCTTCTAAAGCAAAGTCTGAACCAGTTGTTTTATTTGTGCGACTTTATTTGTGAAACTGTTGTGTACCAGTTGTGTTGCAAATTGTTGATGTTAGTTGTTGATGAGGATTTCATGAACAGTTGCTTCCTTTCTAAGGCATCAGCACTCAATACACCACAAGTTCTCTCGTCCTAATCTGTTTTTCCGGATTGGGACAATTCCCACTTTTTTTGCACCAGTTAGGGCTCCTTGACGATTAGGAAAGAACATCTTTGACTTTCAGAGCCCATCAACCAGAAGCCTTTGTGTGGGAGTGACTGGAGTCTGGCACTGTCTGCAAGGCGGCATACCTCTGCACAAAATCTATGTGTATAGTGTGCTACAATATGCATAGCCATGTGTGTGGGTGTTTGTGTGTGTGTGTGTGTGTGTGTGTGTGTGTGTGTGTGTGTGTGTGTGTGTCTTTGTGGCTATGTGCACGGTCTGGTTACAGAGGAACCATGTGGAACCTATTCTGCCAATTCCCCTGTGAGACTGTGAGCAAAGCTCTGACTGCCTGGGAAAGTCCATAAATGGGTCCTGTGTGTGCGTGTGTGCGTGTGTGCGTGTGTGCGTGTGTGCGTGTGTGCGTGTGTGCGTGTGTGTGTGTGTGTGTGTTTGTCCACTCTCTCACTTTCCTTTTTTGTGTCTGCAATTTAAATGAGAGTTTTTCCACTGCTATGCTGCTGAATCTCTTTTAATACAGTCATTATTGCGTCTTAGGGCCATTCAAGCGAGGGGAAATCCCTACCTGTTCATCCTAAAAGGGCCATTATAGCAATTTGACAACGCTCCTCTGTCTCTTAGTGTTTCTCTACAGTTTAATGCTGTATGTAGTCATATACCAGAAAAAGATTGTACAGAGAAAGCAGACCTTTCCACAGAAGTGGAACTAACGTGAAGTGAAAGTCAGGTCATGATGCAGGACGAGGAAGTTATTTAGAGTCTGATTCTTAAGTCAACCAGACAGAGCAAAGCAAGACGTGACAGATTTGTGTAACATGTGAACTCATGACTTAAGAGGACTGGGACCTAATATAAACACCAGAGCACTGGTAGTTGCTCTGTAGTTTTCCCTTTAACTACTTGACTCAACATCATAGCATAAGATTCTCAAGCCTAGTATATCATCATCTGTACACATTTGACTAGAATCCTACCTTTGGACCTATTCTTGGGAAATGTCTGATCAGGGGAAACTGTTAGCCACTAATATGGCAGACCGACTTGAGCAACAGCACAATAGAGTTTCCCCCCAGTTATAATGACATAATCAGCCTCTTACGGTAATAATGACATAATCAGCCTCTTACGGTAATTTGTATTGTTGCTGGGGTTTTAGTCATGTAACAGCAAGGCTCTATTGATGAAAATATTAGGTGTGTTAGTCAATGGGTCATAGCTTTTAGTCCAGAATGAGTTCAACTACTATTGGGTTCAAGTGGAATGACAAGACATTGTTTACAGACATCTGTTTATTTTTGCATTTGAGAGAATATAGACCTTTTCTATCGAGATTTTTAATACAATTTATAACCAATTTGACCATGCCGATCTGCTCAAATGACTGCTGTCCAAACAAACAACTTTCTGTAAACACATCTATAGTGCAAACCACCATGTGCTCAGCTGTGATGCTTTGCTACATGTGCAGCAGACAGTGCTGAGAGTATTATAAACAATGTCCTCAGAGTGCAATCTGTGGACAAACTTGGCGTCATTAAGACACGAAGAAGTCTCATGAAAAAATGCATCCATAGGATATTACTGGCCTGATAATATTGGCAGGTTGATAAGTATATCAGTCAGTCTCTATTACATGTTAGACACCTCTGTTCTTATCAATTAAAAACAAATGTTTCCAATCAAAAGAAAGATAAGTGTCAGAATTGTCAAAAATAATGTTTCTTAAAGAAAATTGAAATAAAATATAACAGTAAAGCTTTGCTTAATCAAATAGATAGAAGAAAACCTATTTCAAGTCAAACAGTGAAGTCATCAGAGCAGCCCCCATGTAGACTGAATGAGCAGTTGGTCATGTTATTTATTGTTATAACACACAGTTGTGTCTTCTCTGTTTCTGTCTCAGATCCAGAATGCAGACGACGTGCTGATCTCACCACTTGAGAGGTTTCGTAAGGAGCAGATTGGAGCTGTTAAGGTATATCTATGTAGATCATTAACTCAAATCAACTAAACAATTTACCTGGCTCTGCTGGAGCAAATAAGTGAGGTTCAGTTCATTAAGCACTTTGTGTAAATTACTCTGTGGGTCGTGATCTAAAAGATTTCCCTCCTCTACTATGGTCTCAGTTGGTCTTTCAGTGAGTGGTTGGAGAATTCAATTTGTTCAGATAAACGATGGATGACAGTCCAGTGTCAGTAACAGGGTCATGGGAACGGACGCTGAGAGGGAAGACAGGGAGCGCGTCACAGTCAGAGAGAAAGCTGAACTCAGTGAGGCAGTGTAAACACAAATGAGTCTAGTGTCTGGTTTCAGCAGCTGTCTCCAGTCTTATAATTCAATTTATCACTTTTTTCCTTATTCTCTCACAGGCAAAAAAAACACAAGATATAGCGCCGTCTTACGAAAGGCGAGGTTTAAGAAAAAAAATAGAACTGGTCAGAGCTGTGAACAATCCTAAAAGTGAAACCTTAACCCTAACCTTAGCCCTCAGCTCACTGCAGAATGTCCCAGGAGTGTGTGAGCAGTACACCCTCCCGCTGATGTTGTGCAACAAGAAAAGTGAGGCTTTTCTTGGGAAGTTTAGAGCTGCAGCTGTTATGGAAAATATCTGTTGTCCTAAATTTTTTTGGCAGTGTCTCTTCATTTAGATTATCAAAGACTCCTCTTCAGTGATTCATAGATTTTGAGACCAGACTGGTTAGCTCATTTCCAAAACCTCTGACCTTTGTTTGTTAAATACAAGATACAAGTAGTCAGACCTTGTTCATGCAAATATCTGCATTAGTTTCACTGCAACTTAAATTAGAGTAAGAGAAAAACTGCCTACTGTATTTTGACTTACAGTAAGTGTTTTCATTGACTGTAATAAACTGAAATATTGAAGTAAAAAGGACGATTGAACTACTGTAATTTGAGTTTTTGATCTCATACAACATATTTTCTTCCAATATCCATATCATCACTGCGTTTGAGAAGTTCATCAGCAAAAATATTTTTGGATGAAAATATGTAAATATTAAAAAGTCAAATATCATAAATCATTAAATTATGACCCAGGTATAAAAACGAGCAATACTGAAAAAGCTGAAGAAAGCAAGATATATTCAAGTAGTGTAAATGTGACATTGTCTCTGTGTTCATTTGTGTTCTTAACAAATCTATCTTCCTAAGGAGGGAAAGAAACAGTTTGACAAGGAGACAGAAAGATACTACTCTGTTCTGGAGAAACACCTCAGCCTGTCCTCCAAAAAGAAGGAATCGCAGCTCCTTGAGGTAAACTTGTCGATTTCTAAAATCGATCAACCAGTTCCTCCTACATGTGTGAGGTAACATAAAGCTCTTCACATGAGTTTTTTCATTTTTTTGTTGCAGGCTGATTCACAGATGAGTAAAGACAGGCAAGTCTTCTATGATGCATCGCTGCAGTACGTGTTCAAGATCCAAGAAGTGCAGGAGAGAAAGAAGTTTGAATTTGTTGAGCCGGTGAGTTCACATGAACATAAACACGTATAGTGATGTTGTTTTCATGTGCCTTTGGGAACAACACAACTGTATAACTAAATGCAAGGCCAGGGATACACACTTCAGTTGAGTACAGCAGGTTTTGTTAGCATTTCTTTCTTTCTTTCTTTGTTGAGTTTTCATGTCATTTCTTCAGATGTATCTAAGCTGCTGGGTCGTCACAGCTCTAAAGCTGGAGGGGGAAAACTGTCCACAATAAACAATGTTTCATCACAGGAAAATATGCCAGACAAGTCTGTTTTGTAAACATCAAGTCATGCCTGCAACCAAGCCAGTAATGAGCATGTGTCTGTGTAAACAGCCCGGATCAGGAAAAGACAGATTTGAAAAAAACACACATACCGGTAATACACACTATTCGGCCGGCGATAAAAATGTTTTAGCGATAGATATCAGTAAAAGCTGCTTCCTGTTGATATAAAAGCACTTCCTGTACAGAAATCTCTTCCACCAAACACATAGGCAAAATCTTTGTTGTAAGATAAACAAAGGGAGCAAAACAAACAACAGGCCGAGTTTTTCTCTTCTCCTTTATAGACTTGACAGATGATTGACAATCATTCTCTTGTAATCCTCTCTTTATACTCCTCACACCCCAAACTCCCAGCTAACATTTTCCTGTGGATTTTCCCCTCTGCTAGTTATTGGCCTTCCTGCAGGGTTTGTTTACATTCTACCATGAGGGCTACGAGCTGGCCAATGAGTTTGATCCCTACAAGCAGCAGCTCCAGTTCAACCTGCAGAATGTAAGCCTTTTCAAACCTCCCAATTGTTTATCATGTAAATAGTATTTGTAAGTATGTTTTTCAAGGTGTTCTACCTGCCCCCTAAGCCACTAAGAAAAAGTTCTGTAAAATCAATGCTACCGGCACATCCTGGAAACAACACCTGATATTCTAAACATGTTCAAACACACAATTGGAACTACTTTCAGCCAAGGATTAACATTGTACAGAAACACATCTAGTACTTCCTCTACAGTTCACCATTTAAAAAAACAAAACAGTTTGTCCTTTCCTTTCCTTAAAGGTAAAATGTTGTGTCTCCTCCCTGTAGGGTAAAAGTTGACAAGCCTGTTGCATCACCTTTTCTTTTTTTAAATGCAAAAGAGTATTCATTTCAGATAAGCATCATTACACACTAAACTACTTAACTGAACTTAGTAACCACTGACTAACTTTTCAAATGTTTTGTATGTTCCAAATAGACATGTATTTCTTTTTATAATGTTGTTTCCTATGCCTATGTTTGTGGATAAGGCTCGCAATAACTTTGAAAGTACGCGTGCTGAGGTTGAGAGGCTGATGAAGAGGATCCGCTCTGCAGAGGAAGACTTCAAAGCCCCCAGTTGCTTTACGATGGAGGGATTTCTATACATACAGGAGAAACGTGAGCTCTTTCTCTCAGTTCTGCTCCAAATGTTAGAATTATACAATCATATATTCTGTTTTGTTTACACACACAAGTGTACATACACAAAATGTGTTTACTTGTTATAGGCCCATTGGGCAGCGTGTGGACCAGATACTACTGCACTTATGAAAAAAGCTCCAAGATGTTCAGCATGAGCAACACAGAGGCCAGACCGGCCAGCAGACAGGTGAGCTGGCAGAACAGATAATTATGGAATATTTTCCAAAGCAGGCCATAGTTTTTATGTTTTCTACCGACCTACCAGAGTTACATTTCTGTCATACAGAAGGTGAATGGAGTTTTAAGAAGGAACACTGTTTACGTTTCAAATGAAATTGCACTAACTTTGTAAGAATCTTTACAAAACCTTAATACAACCTGTTGCGGGCTAAGAAACAGAAACATCTCATCTGTTAACAGAACGGTGTGGTTAACGTCACACCGGAGGTGTTCAAGCTGCGCTCATGCGTCAGAAGGAAGAGGGATTCCATTGACAAACGTTTCTGCTTTGACATCGAGGTGGTGGAGAGGTAGGAGGAAAACGATGACCAGAAGGCCTTGTGTTGATAACATGTAATATTCTGTGGGCTCGATCATTTTGCATTGAGCTGAGTTAATACAACCTCTCTTTCTCTGCAGACATGGCGTCATCACCCTGCAGGCGCTCTCTGAGGCCAACAGGCGGCTATGGATGGAGGCGATGGATGGAAAAGAGCCTGTACGAAAATATATAGTTTATATAAAGAATTTAAAAGAAATGTAACCTTCAGGAATAACATTTATACAGGAAAGCAAGGGTAGCCAATATCCACATATAGCTGTATATTATTAAACACATTCAACATCAAAATAATTATTGTTGAATTGTCATATTCTCAGACTAACATGAAGATTTTGTCCTTTTTGTTTCAGATTTACACTCTTCCTTCTTTGCTTAGTAAAAAGGAGGAGAGTGAGTATCCTACTTTTCTCTGTTTCTTATCATTATTTGCTTGAGAGTATCTATCTATGAACATCTTGTCATGTCAGAAATGAATCATAGATCACGTCTCTTTTGCAGCTTTTCTCAACGAGGCAGGCCTCAACTTTGTGAAGAAATGTATTGAGCTGGTTGAAACAAGAGGTATTCATTTTTATTAAAATGTTAAAACAAGAGAAATAAAATCTGATGTTTATTATTGTATACGGTGTTTATCTATAACATTAATACGTCTGAATTCGTGTCAAGGCATTACCACCCTGGGACTCTACAGGACCGGGGGAGTGAACTCCAAAGTGCAGCGGTTGATGACCAGCGTGTTCTGTAAGAAAATACCCTAATTTCCTCTGTAGGATGTTTTTCTTTGAGGGGAAGCTTAACTTAAGCACAGACAATAGAGGGTGTATTTAAAAATCAATCAGTGTAGATAAATGATTTATAATTGACTCTCTCGTAGCATCCACAGCTCCTGCTGATATGCAGCTGGACGCAGACGCCTGGGACAACAAGACCATCACCAGCGGCCTCAAGAATTATTTCAGGTAGCATTCAGCACAAAGCAGTCTTTGTTCATCATTATAACACTTCTTGTGGCCCATTGTGTAATGCATTAAATGTTCCTGCAGGTGTCTAGCAGAGCCACTTCTGACCTACAGACTGCATAAAGAATTCATCAAGGCTGCGAGTAAGATCCCTCCCTGCCTAAAACAAAGAACACAAAGAGAGAATGAAAGACATATCGATGGTTATTTTAAGTGCACGCCATGTCACCCTCTTACCACTGAGTCTTATCCCCGCTCACTGGACTCTTTCCTTGTTCTCCAATAGAGTATGATGACCAGAAGTACAGAGTGAGAGCGATACATGCTCTCGTGCACAAACTACCAGAAAAAAACCGAGCCATGTTGGATCTCTTAACATGCCACCTCCTCAAGTACGTGAACATAAACACCATTGTGCTTTAGAGCATCTTATTTTCCTGACAGTTTTTTATTTTTTTTTAAGTTGTAGAGGTGTTTTTGTACACTTGTACACCTGACGACACAAACACGTTGTCCAGGAACCATAAAAGTTTTTTGTTTCTTCTTTAATTCCTTCATATGTTTTACAGTTTATACAAACTTTTTATTTCATGTTTCTGTCTTGAATGATATTAAACACACATTCATATGTGCTTGTGTGTGTGTGTGTGTGTGTGTGTGTGTGTGTGTGTGTGTGTGTGTGTGTGTGTGTGTGTGTGTGTGTGTGTGTGTGTGTGTGTGTGTGTGTGTGCGCACGCAGGGTGTCCTCCCACAGTGACCAGAACCTGATGACTGTGTCCAACCTTGGAATGATCTTTGGTCCCACGTTAATGAGGTCACAGGAGGAGACGGTGGCCGCGATGATGAACATCAAGTTTCAGAACATTGTGGTGGAGATTATCATAGAAAACCACCACAAGGTAGTCTTGCTAATAAACATAAAACACACACACACACACACACACACACACACACACACACACACACACACACAATCATACACTTACCTGACAGTCTATGTTGGTGTGTTCCTGTCAGATCTTTGGCGAGGCTCCAGACCTGTCATTGCCATTACCTCCGGCTCCGTCCTCTCGGTCAACTCCTCGGAGGAACAAGGCCATCTGTCTGTCTTCTGGAAAGAGGAAGGCCCGCCTCTACCCTCCTACTCTCTGCCTGGCAGACAACGACAGTGAGTCTCTGCAGCTCCTGTAGCTCATAGCTCTTAAATGCCCTTATATTTATATTTTGAGCTATTTAATACATCCTTTTTAGCACATATCAAAGGAAGTGTTCACTTTTGAGATAGAATTTTGGGTAATAAAAAAGGGTTAAGTGATATGACGTGTTTAGGGTGATGAGAATATGATTCATCTTGCAGGTATTTGATAAAAAGAGGTTATACATAGTTTATGGAAATCTCTTAAAACTTCAGTTTGGTCAGAAGAGGTGACCCACGAGCACTTTCATCCAAATATAAATGTCAAAAGTAACTGTAATGCACATGACTTTTATTTATCCTGCTGTCTTGGAGCTATTTTGGTGGTTATAGGTTTACTTTTCTTCCATTGATAACTGGTCAATATTATCATTAGCAGGTTTTCTTGTTTTTTTGGGTTAAATGTTTACTCTTGTGCAATCCAACACTTGATTGTATATATATATACTGATAAGTGTTTGGGCTGACACAATAGTTGTTAGATTAATCTGCAATCCCTAATTGTGTGTCCCTGATCTGATTTTCAATCTGCCTCTTTATTATTTGATTGACTTTCATTTCTCCTTCCAGGTGACACATTCAGCAGCAGCCCCAGCACAACTCCGATGGGCAGCCAGGAGTCTCTGTCCTCACATTCTTCTGAAAAAAACGGACTGTCTCAGACATCCCCTCCTTCCTCTCCTACTGCCGAGCCTGACTCGACCACCAAAGCTCAGCTGTCTCCTCCTGCAGCTTCCTCCTTCTCCTCATCCAACATCTCTTTAAATGGGAAGGATCAGGAACAGCAGGCCAACGGCGCCGCCTCCCCTCGCCTCACGTCTTCCTCTTCCTGGACCTCCTCCCAGCTCCCTCCTGCCCAGCAGACTTCCTCTGTGTCCTCCTCCATGTCCTCTTTACTCTCTGAAGACCGGACTCTGTCTGTCAAAGGAAACTCAACAGCCTCCTTGTCATCTATAAAAGAATCAAGAACTCCCTCCATAGCCTCCTTGTCCGGCCAGCACTCCTCTGTGGAGCGAGCCTCCTCTCTCAGGGAGGGTCAACCCATGCAGAGAGTGTCATCTGTTTCCTCTCTAAAGAGCACTCATTCAGTGGATCAAAAAAACACCTCCTCCATTGTCAAAGAAACCAAAGTGGCAGACTCTACCTCTCCTTCACGCCAACACAGAAACATTTACAGGACAGCCTCTTCTTCCTCTTCCTCCTCCTCTTCATTATTTCCCTACCGGCTTTCAACGTCTTCCTCTCTCACTTCCCTACACATCTCTGAGGGTACGTACATCTGTCTGGGATAAAGTGTGTTGAAAAGTTGAAAATCACTTCCACGTTTGTTTCTGATTTATTGTACTCTGTCGACTCACAGATTACAAAAGCTGTCATGGATCAGTACAGAGTCTCATGTCACTGGAGCCGCGAGATGCAACACAAACACGAAGAATGACACACATTCGCTGTGGCTCTGATCTCACCGGGAAACACTCTGCAGCCACCACATCCAGTAACGGCTACCAGAGGCCGGTGTCAGTGTGAGTGTGTCTGTGAAACTGATCACTAATCTTAGATCATTAAGGGGCTCTGATGGTACAAAACTTTTAGTTTTTCTTTTCAGAGAAACACAAGAGAGCAGTATGGACTTACTCTCCTGGCCTCAACATGAGACTAAAACTTTTTCTTAAAGGTTCATTTCAGGTGTTTCATGCCTTCATTTTAGAGATAGGAAGGGCAGTGTATGGAGTCAGAAATCAGGGAGAGGGAGAGTGGTCAGATTTGAACCCAGGTCTCCTGCTTGGAGGACTATAGCCTAGGTACATGGAGAGCACACACTAACCACTAGGCTACCGGCGCCTCGACACTAACACTTTTAATACCACCAGTTTCATTTATCTAAATATAATATAACAGTATTTAAACGGCATTTTCCTGATTTTATGTTTTTATATATAATAGAAGCCTTATTTTGCTTTGGCCAGGGACTAAAGTGTGAAAAAATACATTTAATTAAACTTTTTGCATTTGGTATTTGTGTATGGAGTTTTAAATGCAAATTACTCATCTCTGAAAATTAACCAAACTTTTTTAGTCTGTAATTTTACCTTTGCTTTTTTTATAGATCGGCTCAATCAAAGCAACAACTGAAAATGATCTAAAACATGTAATTAAGATCGGATTTTATGTTTTTGTGTTACAGATTATCAGCCAGACTGGCGCAGCGTGAGAGCTCAGTCTTCTCCTCAGCGTTAGACATTTGTTCCACAGGACGGTACGTTTATCAAAGCTTGTTTGGATGTTAGCACTTTTCACTATTCCATATAGAATCACTGAAGCCTGAGGACAACGTATAATTCAGAAAAACAAATCCACCTTAATTTGTATCCTGAAATCACTTTTCTTCACTAATTAAATGTTTTTCTTTAGGGACGCAAAAGCTCTTTATTCCTGTGAGGCAGAGCACAGCCACGAGCTCAGTTTTCCACAGGGGGCGCTATTCACAAATGGTAAGAAAAACACCTTTTCTATAACCTTATCTGAACATCAGTCGTCATGTTTTAAAAACGTATTTACCCATTTCAAAGAGATGTAACAGAGATGTTGATCGAGAAGATAAATGTTATTTGTAAAATGTGTTGTTTATTATATGAAGGTCCTTGTTTTAACTTGCTGATTATGTATTTGTCCGCAGTGTACCCGTCTGTGGAACCAGGTTGGCTTCAGGCGACGTACAACGGCAGAACAGGCCTCGTACCTGAAAACTACATCTCATACATGTGATGTCATCAACCCATCACTGACTCACAACAAGATGTAGATTAGACTTTAGGGCTGTACAGTACATAGTTCATACAGTCATTCTCTGCGCTGCTGATCGAAGATATAATATATTTATCATGTAACTGTGACTGTTATCACTGAATCACTGGGGCTAGACATAAATGATGTATTTACATAGGACTACTTTGTGCGACCACGATTTGTTATTAACCTGATTATATAAC
The DNA here is from genome assembly GCF_963930695.1 of Labrus bergylta. Classification (NCBI taxonomy): domain Eukaryota; kingdom Metazoa; phylum Chordata; class Actinopteri; order Labriformes; family Labridae; genus Labrus; species Labrus bergylta. Next base: position 19,571,320 of record NC_089208.1, on the reverse strand, counting down.
AATAACTGTTCAAATCTGGATTTCTTGTTTTTTTTTATTTTCCTCCAGTCTCTTAAAGATATGCGCTTGTTTTAATGTTCATGATCAGCATTCTCGCAGTAATCTGCAAAAGGCAGTGTCTATTAATATTAGTCATTTTTGTGTTTGTAAATAATCATGTTAAGTTTAAATGTCTTCACCTCTGTGCCTTCAACAGTATGAACTGATATGACTGAATCCTGCCTCAAGATTTCTTTTCTGCTGTCCTTCAGTTTTCATTCTGTCTAAATAAACTCTTGTCTTTGAAAACAGCTGTTTTGGTAAGTAGATTCTGTTACTGGTTTTTGTTCTTTTATCATCAATCAATCTTTATCAGTACAGCATGACAAACATTATCGCAAGACACTTTACAAAATGAACAGGTCTAGAACGTACTCTTTATACAAAGAGCCAACATTAATTCACTATGAGCACTGATGTTACATTGTGTGTGCCTAAAAAAAAATCGATAAAGCAATTTATCGTCATGCGCTCCTTGCAAATTACATGTATCGATGCAGATGTTAGAGAATCGATACGGCTGCAAAGCTGTGATGACAGTTTTGAAAGACAACTTACCTACTGTATGGTACAGTTCACAGTAAAGCCACAGCTGTGTAAGACATGTTCATTATCCAAATTCAATGTATGTCACAATATGTATCGTATCGTGGCCTCTGTATCGTGGGGTTGTGGGAAATACCTAGCCTGTGTGTGTGTGTGTGTGTGTGTGTGTGTGTGTGTGTGTGTGTGTGTGTGTGTGTGTGTGTGTGTGTGTGTGTGTGATACAGCCCTTTTGGTTTTGTTTTTAAGCTGTAGGAGCAGGAAAAGTTTCATGCAATTTCCAAGTTCCTATTTCTAAAGGTTTTGCATGCATGTGTTTGTAAAAGTTGTTTAGGTCTAAATCATCATAGTGGATCATTATTTGTTCTTTTAGAATATATTCAACTGGAACTTTGTGTGCCTTATAGCAGTAAAACAATATAAAATGCAAGACCAGCAGGCTAAACCTTAACCCTTTATTCACATACATACATTTTTATATTTTCATATCAATGATTTGTAACTATACAGTTTTATGTACACGTCAGGTAAACTGGTGGTGCTACTCTGCAGGTGTGCTGATCTCTCCCAGCCTCTTCAGCAGTCCGTCCAGTGTCTCCAGGTTCTGTGATTTCTCCTCCAACAGCTCATACCGCAGACTGGAGATGTCCTGCTTGATCTCCTTCAGCTCTCCTTAAGAGAAACAAGGACAACATTTTTTTCAAGCCATTTATTTCCAAGACAGAGTTATCATTAAAACAAGTTCAATTCAGTTCTGTTGATCTCACCTTCAGTGATCTCGTCACTCTCTTTGTCTGCTTGGGCTTTGATGATGTAACGCTTTATTAATCGCTTCATGATTTTCTGCAGAATGATAAAAAAGTCTCGTTTTATCATAAGAAGTAATTCGATAACTTATTACACTGTAGTGTAAGACGCCTACAAACACTTACCTGATATCTGGTTGGGCTGGTAGAAGTACTAAATCCTGAGTTTTTGCTTTCCCCGAGCTGCAAAATGAAGCTGAAGTTAACTTGATTGAACAGTATCGGGACTCTCACAGGTTGAACTTGTGTTCAGGTCTGAAGCGAAGCCTGTGGTGCAGCATGAAAACCACTGGGAGGTGCTCTGACTCTGCCTTTAAAGCTTTAGTAACTAGCACAAAGTGTGTGTGAGAGAACTTTGTAAGCTGTATGTGAGTCCATAGCGTGTGCTACCTGTTTGAGTTGTGTCTCAGCTTTCTGCTCAGCATGTCCTCTTACAAAGTGCAGGAGCAGGGATTTGATGGCTGTGGCCAGTGCCAGTATAGATTTTGGACTGGGGACAAGGTTAAAGGGCACAGGTAATGTCCTACCCTCCTCAAAGTAAGAAAACCAAAGTTTAGCCCGAGCAAACTTCCACTCTACGTCAGCATCGTCCTGAAGACAAAAGAAAAGTGATGAGGATTGAAGGGAAAATCAAAGCACAAGCTAAAAAGTAGCTGTAGCGATAAACACACAGTCAATCAAACTCAACAGAAAAGATTTGAACTAAAACTAAGAAACATTGTGAAATGGGTTCATTTGCTTTGTGATAACAGAGTTAAAAAAAGAATCTTGATACAATTCTCATGTCTTTATGCTAATTATGTCATGAAGCTGCAGACAGAAGCCTCTGAGATCAGTGTGCATCTCTAAAGCTGACTAATTACTCCACTGTTATCTTAGTTAGTCTAATCTACACACACACACACACACACCCACACACAAACAACAACAAAGTATTAGACAAGCTGAGGTTTTACAGGGCGTTGTGTGCCTGACTGGGCCTGAGCAGTGAACTTTACTGGTTACCAGACGACTCTGAAGGCTCCAGGCTGTGCTCAGGTTCAGGTCATTATTTGTACCTCTAAATTTAGTTTGTGACAGTAAAGGGCTATTTTTTTTAACATTGTTGGCAAATACAACAGACAAGAAGACCCAACAGAACACGTAAAAATGCAATGTTTTCTCATCATTTTTATTTAAAAAGCCGATGACTGGGAGAAGTCGCAGGCTAACTGGTCTTATTGCCAAAAAAAATCAGCTAATCTGAAAATGTTGATTTTTGCACATTTGATTTGCAAAGCTTTTACCGCCATGCTAAGGAAAAAAAGGAAAGAAATTAAAGGTTGAAAGCATATTGTTTTTTTTTTGTGGTTTAAAAAGGGGATAATTCACATGTTATAGTTACATAGTCTTCATACTAACAGCTCATTAATATGAACTTCTCACTAAACAAGTAGCTTCTCATCTGTGATGTCAATTTGTTGGATCCCTGATCAGAAAGGACACATTAGAATAACGTTTGGTAATGTGTGCACAAACAAAGACAATGCTGTGTGATTTTTGCTTCATGCAGGACGCTAGAGATAAAACTTTTTTGTTCCCTTATTAGAGGGAAAGAGAGACAAGAGTGACCTCCATTTTCAAAAAATAATTGAAATAAGTCTTGGTAGTGAATGTTTTCTCAAGCATCTTAAGTTATGAGCTTGTATCTGAAAGCACGATGATTCAGTATTTTTTGATGACAAACCTCAATCTCCTGAAACGAGCTGTTGATCATGGCGATGAGCATGTTGAGCAGCACTATCACCATGGTAACGTTATAAACTCCATAAAGCACGTAACCGATGTTCTCAATGAATTTGTGGCCGTTATTGATCACCACAGACCTGACCTCAGATAGTCCAAATATAGCCCAGAACAGCGTCTTGAAGCTCTCTTCCAGGCTGGGCGGATGCACAGAGAGGAAAAAGACAGGAAGAGGTATTTTTAAACTCAAACAAACTATTCATCTTCAGATTTGAAAGATCCTCTGGGAGGAAAACAGAAGAGGACGATAAATGTTTCAGCAGCAAACATTGTGTTTATACCTTTGACCAACTTCTTTAAGACATATTGTGCTTTTCTTGACTGATTGTCAAGCTTTTTTAGCAATTATTGGAATTATTAAAAATCTTTGTTAATTATAAAGGGGTTTGTATGTATTGTTAAAACGTTGCTTTCCATCTAAGAGCTTTTCGCCCTGCAGTGGTCCTTGGGTGATCATTAGGGGTCACAATAGGATTGAGTGATGAGAAAGATAAAACCCTCACATAAACTAGCAATTCCTAATTGTGTTTTCTCCATCTTGAGTCCCAAGAAAAGGGAATTAATACTTATTTTGTTTTTGCAGACAATAAAAATACCTGGAACACTCTTTGTAAGTGAATTTTACCCAACTCTACCATTTTCAATTATTGTCCTCCAATGAGCATTTAAAAAAATACATTTTAATGTGAATTATTAAAACATCTATATTGTCATTTTTTAAGTCCTAAGGTTTTTTTTCACATACAGCTTGCGAGTGTAGCCCTTTTTAGCATCTTGTTCTTAAATCATGTTCAGCACAAATAAATCAAGGCCGTGGCTGGATAAACTTTTAAAGTTACCCCCAGATGTAAAAAAAGAAAATGAATCTGAATCTCAGCCAATCCTCAAGTTCCTGAAAGAAGTTTTTTTGTAGACATAAAACCCCCAAAATATGAACAATAAAATGCAAGTGTGTGCAATGAATGTCTCACGTGGTGAAGGCATCATTCTGCTTCGCCCCCAGGTAATAAGAGTACAGGTTGAACATTCCAATCATGAACGCCAGAAACACCAGGATGAAGATAACCATGAACTTGAAGATGTCCTTGACCGTTCTCCCCAGAGAGATCTGCAGCGGACCGAAGCTCTCGTTGGCAGGGAGGATGTAAGCAATACGAGAGAAGCTGAGCACCACAGCGATGGCGTACAGGCCTTCGGACACCAGCTGAGGATCTGACGGCATCCAGTTGATACGAGCTTCAAAAAGAGAGCGAGAATCAGTCAGAAAACTTCAGACACTCTGTTCAACAACTTATTATGATTATGCAGAAAAAGAAGCAAATATGTTTTATTTTTCTTTAATCCTTGCTTTACTTTTAAACGTGAGATAGTTTGACTTCTCCTGGCCTCCAGGGGTTACCAGATAGACTAAACAAGTGCTATATCCTGACAGTTTGTTATTAGCCTGTGTCTTTTTTCATGAGCCAAAACTGAAAGAATCCACATCAAAAGAACAAAGTAGCTGAGCTTTGCTTATGTGGTTTGCGTTTGTGATTTCTGTTCATGTTTTGCACCAATTATATCTCAAAATAATAACAGTAATATAAGTGGTAAATGTTAATGTTGTAGGTGAATTTCATTTCATAGAGACAACATTTTCCTTTCAATTATCCTGCAGAGGCTTCCATATAGTCTGTTTTATCCTCAAAGAATAAGACAGACTCCTGCTGTTTGGCAACTATCAGCCTGACCAAAGCCAACAAACGTCATCTCAGCTGCAGAGCACCGGATAACTCCCTGCAACTGTTTATACATGAAGTGAATATTTTCTAAACAGGCGATGTGTGAGTCTGTGTGTATGTGTGTGAGTCTGCGTGTATGTGTGTGAGTCTGCGTGTATGTGTGTGAGTCTGCGTGTATGTGTGTGAGTCTGCGTGTATGTGTGTGAGTCTGCGTGTATGTGTGTGAGTCTGTGTGTATGTGTGTGAGTCTGCGCTCACCCAGCGTGAAGTAACGTATCTCAGGAGGCAGCGTGACATTAATCAGTGTTGTGTAGTGTGTGCGCACATAGGTCTGGGCTATATGAGCGTGTCTCAGGGTGGAGAAACGGCAGCTGAAGGAGGCGAGGAAGATAGCCAGCATCCCAAAGTCGAGAAAATTCCACGGCTCAAGCAGGTACTCGCCCGGCCCCTGACTCCAGATCTCCTTTACCTCAGCCCAGATCATGCCTGTAACAGGACAGGTCCAAAGATGTCACAAACAGGATGACTTGATTTAAAATGAGAATTTTCAATGCTTACCCATGACCCATGAAATTATGAGGATCTCCATCCCTGTGAAAGGCGTGGTTGACATGCGGTAGAGCAACAGGGGGTCAGAGTTGAGTTGGGGTCCTTCTGGGTGCACATGGTGGGTCATGTTTGGTAACAATGTGGTGCCTCCAAAACGGTCTGCAGCATTCAGGATAAGAAGACCCAGAAAAATGGTGAAGGAAGAGGCATGGGCCACAAACTTCATGAAGGGGCTTCGCATCACCTTCCCCGCCTATGAGAGAGATACGAAACAACTAGAGGATGAGAGAAACCGTCCTGCAGAGAGCTACATGTCTATTTAGAAGTCATGTGAATGATAAATGTTACCTACTCTGCTGCATGGAGCGATCCAGTAAGCCAGAGACAGTCCAGGCAGTCCTATAGCCACCGCCAGCACCACCAGCAGCTTGACGGCCGTGGTTTGTTGTCTCAGGCCGGGCAGATTCTCATACCAGATACTTAGCAGCTGCTGCTGGCAGTTTGGATGAGCCACAAACTGAAGGGCGCCGACATTACAGAGAAGGAAATTAAGGTGGTAAAAAAGAGAACTCAGCACTTCAATGTTTACCTATTTGGTATCCTGAAATCCTCCCCCCCCCCACAATAGAGGAGTAGTTGCCTATAGTTAATACAATTTTATTATGGGGGTGGAAATACATTGTAACTTAGTCTACAAATGGAGAAGCTAAAAATATTTTGAAGACTCAGCTGTCACACAGAATCAATTTTGTGCATTTCTATAGCTTGTGATCTGGTTTAGATTTATTGATGAAACGGACATTTGACCTTTGACCTTTGACCTCTGAAGGGTTTAAACGATCTCCAGATGTTCACTGAAGGATGAAGTGTGTTTACTTTGAACCCTTACAGCAGCGGTTAAATTATTAAAATGTAATGAAACGAGTTGTAAACATGAAAACAGTGTGTGTTCTTACCTTTTTCAGTTCATATTTGATGGCTAACTTAAGTCGTGTTAAAGAGGGGCGACCTGGTATATCATAGCATTCCTCAGAATCAGTTTCCCCGCTCAGGATGGCCTCCACCTCCTCAGTGCTGCGACACAGATCAAGAAGGCCCACCACGTAGTCCTTACATTGGCTGGACAGACAGCAGTAATCGTGCTACGGAACACAGAGAGGAGAAATGTTTGTCAGTGAGTGAAGCCTTGGAGATGTGCTGCAGGTGTTACCAATGCTGTGACAAATGTATTTGAATCATTTCTAGAAACAACAGCATGGCCAATATATCAGACAGCGACCTAAAAGTAAGAGTTGATTTGTTATTCTGTTTTTTAACACTCATGTTAGATAGAGATTTTGAGTTATTTGGGCTCTTGTCTTGCTTGATTAACGTTGAAATGAAATGAAAATTTAAGTTGACAGAATTCATGCTAGTTGATTCTGGCAAAGTTTGAACAAAAAACAATTGCTTTAGGGAGACATTATAATTCCAAAATACTTAGACAGGTAGACCAGCAGGATATGAGAATAATGTGCAATGAGCGATACATTCCTTTATTTTTGTCAATTAAGATATGAAGTGCAATAAATAAAGAGAAATTAAAGAGCTCATATGACCTATAGCTCACAGTTTCTATGTATTAATGAATGATTAAAGCATTTTTCTTCTCAATTATTAATTGGCACCAATTAATCAGAAGGTAGTTGATATCTAGCTTGAGCTTCCTGTAGCTGCATCGAAATGTGCAAGCATGGCCATTATACCTCCATCCAAGAGGTCAAATGTAACAATAATGCTGAGTGAGAGAGCCCAGCTTGTTTATATAAAGTTGTTTTCTTTATATATTGCAATCCATTTAAATTGTGCAATGTCTTTATTGTGAATTCGTCACATTGTGATAATGATGAAAATGCAATGAATCCTCTCACAAGGACTGCTTACAGGGGCTCTGCTTGCCAGCAGGCAAGGCAAGCAACCGCTTAGGGCCCCCAGGCCAGTAAGGGGGCCCCAAGGTCTGACACTCTATAAACGACAGCAGTGGCTCAAAAATATGCAAAGTTTAAAATAACTATAGGAAACCCTTCTAAGGTGGCGCCATCTGACAGAACTCACTCTTGTTGAGCTGTCAAGAGTTGCATGCATTCTTGCTGTTAAAACCTACGTTTGTCAGTGATAGTCACCAGAGGAAAATCCCTGTTAAATAATGCCTTGAAATCTGTAAAAAAAAAAATATTTCACATAATGGTGTGTTGAATGCTGGTTGGAGGGGCCCCCTTTGAATTTTTGCCTTGGGCCCCAATAGACTCTAGAGTCGCCACTGGCTGCACTGCTAAACTATTGTTTAGCAATGCATTCGCATCGTCACACTGATTTTATGAATGATGACTGTAGTATACAATCCTTCTGTAAGCCTATAATAATCATAGTTGTTAAATGTGTGTCTACCATTAAAGTCAACAGTGACTCCAAGATCTAGCACCCCATCTGTTTCTGCTTCCTCTTTAGAGTCTAATAAAATGTTCTTGTGTTTACTGCCAGCTTTTACAGGTGACTGGTTGGCAGCGGCATGGCTATTATACTTTTTGTGTATTTGATGATAGGCTGGTTTTAAATGCTTGTGTACAGCAGCACTGACTGGAAGTGTCTTGAGATCACAGCAGGAAGACACATCTGGATCCTAGTGTAACGTATTTACCTTAAATTCTTTCTCAATATTTGCCAACATCGCCAGTTCGTTGCTGAGCTCCAAAGCAGCCAGAACTGGGTCTTCGTTGGACAGGCAGAGGTAAGCAGGACTGGCGAGTCCTCTGTAGGCGTTGATCCTGGATCGAGAGTGGCTGAAGGAGTCAAACTGCTGCTGGTAGTTACAGGAGTCACACCCGCAGAAGTAATCATGAGGAGGATCGATACGAGCACCTTTACTGAGCAGAGTATGAACTATCTCGTACTCCTGGCAGTGGGCTGCAAGGATCACTGGAGTTACATCATGAGAGAACCTGTTTGGATGAACACCAACACACAAGAGACTGTAAACAATTTAGACATGTTTATTGGACATTTAAAGCTCTTTACGTTTCCTGAAATTAACCCTCTCCCTTCTGAGAATAAATGTAGTTATTGGATACCTCAATGCAAAATATGGACAACCACAGCCATCCACAAAAGACACCCCACAAGGGAAATGTCAGTCAGCTTTTGAATTAAATATAAACACAAAATACTGCCGTATGTATGGAATTAATTGAAAAGAGATGAAAACTAAAGACATTGTCTCTACACTTTTATTTAATTTTTGTTAGTTTGTTTTGTTAACACACACTATAGCTTCAGTTAGTTGTAAAGCCTTGTTTTAATTTCAGTTCAGTTATCAAATCTGTTTTTGCCTCTGCGTTTAAACTGTCTCACCTGGTTCCATCCTCATCATAAGCGTAGAAGTCATCCAACATGTCTGCTTGAGCAGGGCTTGCTGTCAGACGATTGGCATCTCTAAATGCAGGGTGACACAACAAGGCCTCTGTGATACGAACATAACCTTTACCTGCAATACACACATAACCACACAGACACACACACACATAAAGATGTTGGTGTGGTTTAGTACTTGGTTCTAGTGACACCCTCGAAGCTATAAATGTTACTAATATTTAACCCTAAAAGTGACTCAAAGCTGAACCTGATAGACTCGTCCTTCGCTTGTTTAAAAAAATCTATAAAAAAAATAATAACAAAGTTAAAAAATTCTTGTCGGTTTTATTTCCCCTAAAAAAAGAATTTCACAGACCCACTTTAGTAAGTCATTTTTCAAGTAAATGATGAGAAGGTTGGCTAACATCCAGCCGAAGAATTCTGCCTTTTAATAAGGCAGTTTTTTTCTGACCACTGTAACTTTTGCTGCTTTGCTAAAGTGCTCATGATGTGTGCTTTGTCTGTGTCTTTGTAATATAGCAATAAGTAAGGTCTTTTACCTGCTTTTTTGTAATGTTAAAAGACATAGAGTAAGGTCTTTTACCTTCTTTTTGTAAAATGTCTCGCGATAACACTTGTTATGAGTTGACACTATACAAATAAAAATTGATTGATTGATTGATAACAATTAGGCTATGTATAAGTAGCCTACAAAAAGCCCAAGTAGGCTAATCATTTCCATTAATTAGTTTAGCTAATTAGTTCTTCTTCCCCATTTCATATTCACTTATTCTACTGTATTAGGCTACATTTGTGCTAAGGAAAGGTTTGTGTCCTGTTTGTCACATTATAAGACTACAATATCAGGATATTCACCATCATTGGGCTGCTGTAATTTGCAAAAAAAAAAAAAAAAAGTATTGTGCTGTTTCTTTTCATGCTGCTCTCTTTGATAAGTTAGGCACCTACAGAAAACAATATCTCTTTAGGCTGATAAACTGTTCTTAAAGTAGATGTCTTACCAGGTTTTATTAATCTCTTGAAATAAGAGATATACTAATTTCTGTATCGCCTTTCTGCCATGTGAGATGAACATTTACTCTCATTTATTTCTGGACCTTACTAACCACACAAATTGATCACACATCTTACTGATAGCTAACAGGAGGGCGTCTCCCACTCGGGCCAGATCCGCCCTCCCCAGCAGCAGCTCCGTCACCTCCAGATGTTCGTTGGCCACAGCCAGCTGCAATGCATTCTGGCCCATGTAGTCCACTGCGTTGACATTTAAGTTGGGCACGTGGAGCAGCATGCGCCGCACCTCTGGTATGTTGCCGTATTCTGCAGCTTCCAGGAAACGTTGCTCAACCTCTGTCAGGCTGACTGAGGGAGCAGAGAACATGTAGGCAGGACCACGGAGGGCCTGGCGTCTTTTAACAGCGCTGAGAGGAGCCAAGAGCTGTCTCTCCAAGCTGCTGTGTCTGCCGGACAGTCAGGGGACATACACACTCAGTAGGCTATATCATT